>NC_059201.1:46595624-46605624 GCF_020615455.1 Coregonus clupeaformis | reverse complement strand
GAGAGGGCAGAACCCAAGAGACAGCAGAAGCCATTTTAAGCGCCCAGACTCAAGAGGTCCTTCACAGCTAATGGTGTCCACTATACTCTCATCAGCCATTCAGTTCAGTTCAGTTCAGTGTCTCAAATGGCACCCTAATGCCTATATAACGCACTACTTTTGACCAGGGCACATAGGGCTCTGATTGAAAGTAGTGCACTATGTAGGGAAAAGCACACCATTTGGGATGCAGATTTCATCTTTATTAAACATGCTGAGCATTAGCAATTGGGCCACTATAAACAGAATACATACAGTTGATTAGAAAATACAGTGATCATAGTATTATAGCACATTGCCCATTCACAATTGCACACCACCACTACATTAGACCACTGGCTGGGTGATGATTGGACCTCGGGCCTTGTCATGACAACCAGATTGGTCCGTTCACTCTTCATGGTTACCGAGTGTGTGATCATCTGTCGGGAGCGTCTGTGTGTGTTAGGAGTTAACATTAACACAGAGCCCCAGAGCGACAAGTCCCAGTGCTACATCATCACAGAGGATGACACACACACCACTAGACTACACTAGACCTGAGCTATCTGGCACCATAGATATAGAACCCTAGATAGGATATATTGTCTCTGGCTGGCACCACTGGCTGCAACTGTGTCCAGATACTGCTTGAGAGGACAGACATGGTACTCTATTACATGTTACATACACTCAGCCTGGGCCAGTCTAGATAGAAGGTTAAGCCAATGAGACCAGATTACAGTTAGATGCAGGCTACTCAGCTTGGCCAGTCCAGTGGATGCCTCTGAAATTAGATCATGTTATGGTTGATTATGAAGCATGAAGTCTAAATGATTTAGTAACTGTCTCTCTCTCTCCCTCCCACCCTCCCTCCCTCCACAGCCATGATGCCTATAACCCAGGACAGGCGTGTGTCCATGGGTCTGAATGGAGACCTGTATTTCTCTAATGTGCTGGCTAAAGACTCCCACACAGACTACAGCTGCAACGCCCGCTTCCTGTTCACACACACTATCCAGCAGAAGAACCCCTTCACACTCAAAGTGCAGACCAGTAAGTAGGCTACACACGCACACATACGTGCGTGCACGCAGACGCACACACAGACGTACACACGAACACACACACACACACACACACACACACACACACACACACACACACACACACACACACACACACACACACACACACACACACACACACACACATAGGCTTTGAATGTAGCCATGGTCTATTGTTCTGTTCAAATGGGATCATTTACTACCTGGTCAACCAGTGTGCCTCACATTATACACTTAGTGTAGACAGTACACTGACCAGGTAAAAGCTATGATCCCTTATTGATGTCACTTGTTAAATCCACTTCAATCAGTGTAGATGAAGGGGAGAAGACATGGATTGTGTATGTGTGCCATTCAGAGGGTGAATGGGCAAGACAAAAGATTGAAGTGCCTTTGAACGGAGTATGGTAGTTTTTCACGCTCAACAGTTTCCCGTGTGTATCAAGAATGGTCCACCACCCAAAGAACATCCAGCCAACTTGACAGAACTGTGGGAAGCATTGGAGTCAACATGGTCCAGTATCCCTGTGGAAACTTTCGACACCTTGTAGAGTCCATGCTCCGAAGAATTGAGGCTGTTCTGAGGGCAAAAGGGGCTGCAATTCAATATTAGGAAGGTATAGTCCCCTGTAGCTCAGTTGGTAGAGCATGGCGCTTGCAACGCCAGGGTTGTGGGTTCTTTTCCCACGGTGGGCCAGTATGAAAATGTATGCACTCACTAACTGTAAGTTACTCTGGATAAGAGCGTCTGCTAAAATGTAAAATAAATGTATTCCTAATGTTTTGTACACTCAGTGTATATGAGATATGAGATGCCTCCATCTACAGGTGGCCTGGTGCCATGACACGTACAATATTTCGTCAGGACATTCTCCTTTGTTCCTCAGTGTGTGCTGTTGTGCCTGTGTTCACTTCCAGCACTGATTGTCTTCTACGTTTCCTGGAAGCTGCTTTCTTTACAGTTTATATTAAAGTTGATATCTCTCTTTTTCTGAAGCAGGGAAGAAAGCAGCTCGCCAGTTTCTACTATTTTCTTAGAGCTGGAAAGGTTATGTTGTTGTGAGTGTTGGCATGCATGCATGTGCATACGCGTGTGTCTTTGTGAGTTCTGCATGCTGACTGCCGTGTGTGTGTTTTCAGAGGAGCCGTTTAATGACACTTCCTCTGTCAACTCCACTGACCTGTATGGTGGTGAGTCCAGTCCAGACACACTCTCTTCCTTTTCCTCCCACTCTTCACCCCCAGTAGTACCATGTCACCCTCATAACACAGCTACCACCGTAGCCTAGCCTGCTAATGCTAACCAGTCAGTTGAATGACTCTGTTATCAACACAGCTAGCGCCGTATAGCCTAGCCGGTTAATCATTCAGCTCAATGGATGTCTTAACAGCACAGCTAGCTAACACAGCTAGCCATGTAGCCTGCTAATCGGTCAGCTCAATGGATATGCTAACAACATAGCTAGCTAACACAGCTAACAACACAGCCTAGCCTCAATGGATTTTCTTTCAATGCTGTTAACAACATTTTCCCCAGACTGATATAGCTTTTTTTTATAGCAAGCACCTTTAACCTCAACCCTGGCCTGATACCCAGCCAGCTCAGCCTTACTAAACTCAATTGAATTCAAGTGTGGGGTGTTTTATTTACCCACCCTGCTGTTTTCAATGACACTCACCCTGACCAAGACCTCTCACTGCCAGAATACACCAGTGTTGATTTGCCCATAAGGTCCTTTATCCTAGCATAACCTTCGAATTCTATCTTCAGCTGACTCATTGCATATGCAGTAACTCAGCAGCTGTACAGACAAAAGGCCAGTTTGTCCCTTAACTCAACCAATGTCAAGCCTGACTTTAGAGCACCTCCAAACTAAATCAGTGGTGACAGTAGAGCTTTGTGGAATCTTCCTGTGGTACTCTAGAGGCTAGCACTCCAAAAAGGGGTTAGAAAGGTCTCCTCTTCCCAAAAGACATCCTCTTGGTCTCTCTATCACATAAGAACACCCTCTCAAAACAGATACACACACATATGCATATACACACACAAACACACACACACACACACACACACACACACACACACACACACACATGCCACCGCTGTATCTAATGAATCGCCCATCACTTAGAGAATTGGACTGAGTAAAGCTTCTTCTCCTCTCCTACTGCTTATCATAAAGCCCTTAACTCAAGCCCGTTCCACAGTCAGCCCATATAGCCAGAGGGGGAACCAGTGGCATATGTTCTAGCTACTCTGGCCCTAGGGAGTAGGCCCGGGAGGGACGGCATGTGTACCTTTGTGAGACGACTCTCATAGGAACAAAATGGGGACAGACCCCATAACCCCCTATGGGACGGTCATGTGGCGGAGGTATAAGATAGGGATTATCCTAAACCATGCATACAAAAAATAGCATTTCTATTCATGATATGTTCATTAATAGTTATAAGCATGCAAATGCAAATGTACACACATGCACATTCACACACAGAGAGAGGATGGGAGTGGGTTGGAGCTGCACCACCTGTCTCTCTTACACACACACATACACACACACACCCCCACACACCCCCCACACACACACACACACACACACACACACACACACACACACACACACACACACACACACACACACACACACACACAGTGGTAGTAAGCTTATCCCTAGTGGCTAGGCCAAGTTTTCCTCTCGGGATGGCAGTGCACCATGGGAGGCTCCCCCTCAAGCAGCGCCATTGGCTACACGTTACCATGGCTGCACATTGCCACGGCTATAATGTCACTTGTCGCAGTGATGGCGTACATATGTCCTCTGCCAGTTGTCTGTACTAATCCCTGAGACCCTCTCTCCTCTTCAAGTGTCACTAACAATAGCACTACCACACTCTGTTTTCAGTGCACTGGAGATGCTAGCCGCTAACACATGTTTTAATCCCATACAGATCAGATCTGCATCACAAAAGAAGCTAACGCTAATTGTGCCTGGTTCATTATAGCGCCATTACTTTTAGGCTAGTTCTGTTTACTGTGGGCTAACCTTCTAATTTACTCAACCTAATGTATTTAGTGTTTGATAACACTGACTATTGGCATATATGTTTTAATGTGTTTACTGTTTGATGAAATGCTGTATTTATATGTGTATGAGTGTGAGTTATGAGATGGTGGGTAAGTATAATATATAGTAAATCTATAATTAATTGAAATGGATCTGATGTGGATTTTGGTGAAGTGCAATGCAACAAGCAGTTAAGCAGCTCACAGCCACAAGTGTGGTACTATTCCCACTGATCTATGTGTAAACACAACATGCCTCACACAACATTTATGCTACATTATCTTTAAGAGTATAAATCCCTTAATGACCAAACTATCAATCCGACTCAGAGCTCAGAAGGTCTTGGAAGGGATCCAAACGTTGAAGGGATTTAACATCAGCTAAATCCATAAGCCATGCGCTGGTGTTATTACATGAAGCACGCCACTGAAATATCTGAACTCAGTGGCCCGGAATACAGTGAGGGAAAAAAGTATTTGATCCCCTGCTGATTTTGTTCGTTTGCCCACTGACAAAGACATGATCAGTCTATAATTTTAATGGTAGGTTTATTTGAACAGTGAGAGACAGAATAACAACAAAAAAATCCAGAAAAACGCATGTCAAAAATGTTATAAATTGATTTGCATTTCAATGGCGGAAATAAGTATTTGACCCCTCTGCAAAACATAACTTAGTACTTGGTGGCAAAACCCTTGTTGGCAATCACAGAGGTCAGACGTTTCTTGTAGTTGGCCACCAGGTTTGCACACATCTCAGGAGGGATTTTGTCCCACTCCTCTTTGCAGATCTTCTCCAAGTCATTAAGGTTTTGAGGCTGACGTTTGGCAACTCGAAACTTCAGCTCCCTCCACAGATTTTCTATGGGATTAAGGTCTGGAGACTGGCTAGGCCACTCCAGGACTTTAATGTGCCTCTTCTTGAGCCACTCCTTTTTTGCCTTGGCCATGTGTTTTGGGTCATTGTCATGCTGGAATACCCATCCACGACCCATTTTCAATGCCCTGGCTGAGGGAAGGAGGTTCTCACCCAAGATTTGACGGTACATGGCCCCATCCATCGTCCCTTTGATGCGGTGAAGTTGTCCTGTCCCCTTAGCAGAAAAACACCCCCAAAGCATAATGTTTCCACCTCCATGTTTGACGGTGGGGATGGTGTTCTTGGGGTCATAGGCAGCATTCTTCCTCCTCCAAATACGGTGAGTTGAGTTGATGCCAAAGAGCTCGATTTTGGTCTCATCTGACCACAACACTTTCACCCAGTTCTCCTCTGAATCATTCAGATGTTCATTGGCAAACTTCAGACGGGCCTGTATATGTGCTTTCTTGAGCAGGGGGACCTTGCGGGCGCTGCAGGATTTCTGTCCTTCACAGCGTAGTGTGTTACCAATTGTTTTCTTGTTGACTATGGTCCCAGCTGCTTTGAGATCATTGACAAGATCCACCCGTGTAGTTCTGGGCTGATTCCTTCACCGTTCTCATGATCATTGCAACTCCACGAGGTGAGATCTTGCATGGAGCCCCAGGCCGAGGGAGATTGACAGTTATTTTGTGTTTCTTCCATATGCGAATAATCGCACCAACTGTTGTCACCTTCTCACCAAGCTGCTTGGCGATGGTCTTGTAGCCCATTCCAGCCTTGTGTAGGTCTACAATCTTGTCTCTGACATCCTTGGAGAGGTCTTTGGTCTTGGCCATGGTGGAGAGTTTGGAATCTGATTGATTGATTGCTTCTGTGGACAGGTGTCTTTTATACAGGTAACAAGCTGATATTAGGAGCACTCCCTTTAAGAGTGTGCTCCTAATCTCAGCTCGTTACCTGTTTAAAAGACACCTGGGAGCCAGAAATCTTTCTGATTGAGAGGGGGTCAAATACTTATTTCCCTCACTAAATGCAAATCAATTTATAACATTTTTGACATGCTTTTTTCTGGATTTTTTTGTTGTTATTCTGTCTCTCACTGTTCAAATAAACCTACCATTAAAATTATAGACTGATCATGTCTTTGTCAGTGGGCAAACGTACAAAATCAGCAGGGGATCAAATACTTTTTTCCCTCACTGTATGCTCTTTTAATTAGATCAAAGGATTTCCTTCGAAGCAGAGAAGAAAAGGGAAAAATAAATAATATGTTTCATCACGCCTGGTTTTGATGTCAGTCAGTCTTTTTTTATTTAGAGTCTCTGGTCTCGGTTCTCTTAATTGTGATTCTCTGGCGGACTGAAAGTGGGAGATCAATGTTTATTTTTTCTTCTTCTCTGGTTTAAATGGCCGCCCTCCAGGGGGGATGAGAGACAAAGGAACAGTTAACAGGGTGATATGGCTACGGAACAAACTGGAAAACAAGCCAAAGCTAAGGGGGGCGACTTAAAGAGAACGATGAGAACATTCTACGGATGTAGATTAAACGTTTCATCCGTTTGCTTGGCAGAGACACTGACATGGAAGCATGAAAATAATAAACCGATTAGTTTGTGCTCTGTCTCATTTCGTTATAAGGGGCTTGTACACCTACGGTGTCGGAAGTGACTCATGGATTAAACATGAACTCCAATGATTGTGTTTGATTAGAATTAGGATGAAGGTGAATGTATTGTGTGGGTGTGACCATAGTTGTGTGTGTGTTAACCCCTTCCTCTCCTGTCCCCAGGTCGTAAGGTAGCAGAGACCACCCCTAACTTCCTCTCCCCCACGGGGACTGACAGCTCGAGGATGGTGATGAGAGGAGAAAAGCTACAGCTGGAGTGTATCGCGTCCGGAGTGTGAGTGGCGGAAATACACACACACACACACACTATCTTTTTTCTGGGAAAAGAACACCCAATCTCACTCCCACCTCTCCCATCCCACCCCCTATTCCCTCTCCCATCTCACCCACTCTTTCCCTCTCAGTCCGACTCCCAGTATAAAGTGGTTTAAGAAGGGGGGAGACCTGAACCAGAAGGTGAAGCTAGAAAACTTCAATAAGACTCTGCGTATCGACAGTGTGTCAGAGGAGGACGCAGGGGAGTACATGTGTATGGCCAACAATCAGATAGGAAGCATCCGACACTCCATCAATGTCCAGGTTAAAGGTAAGGAGGGGAGGGGTGTGTGTGTGTGCATGCATGTGTGTCCCCGTGTGTGTGTGTGCATGTGTTTGGCGTGCGTGCGTGTTAATCTGTTTGGTTGACCATCTGACCAATGACATCTCTTGTACCCAACAGCGGCTCCCTATTGGCTGGACAAGCCTTCCAATCTGGTGCTAGCGCCGGATGAGAATGGTCGTCTGGTGTGTCGGGCCAATGGGAACCCCAAACCTCACATTCAGTGGCTGGTCAACGGAGAGCCTATCGAGAGCGATAGTGAGTCCTTCACAACCCATTCAATATCATTCATCAGCCATGGACATGCTATCAAAATAAGCCAACTCAAACCAACTGCTTCCACAGCCAGCCTGTTTTTACATTTCTCTGTCTCTCTTTTCTCCTCCTTTCCCAGGCTCCTTGCCCAACCCCAGCAGATCGGTGGTAGGTGACACCATCATGTTCCGCTCCGTTCAGATGGGCAGCAGCGCTGTGTACCAGTGTAATGCCTCCAATGACCATGGTTACCTGCTGGCCAATGCATTTGTTAGCATACTGGGTAAGAAAGAGAGTGGTGATGATGATTATGATGATGAGTGATGAAGCTATAATTAAATAGGACTAAATATGTAAACTAATTATGTCTCTCTCTCTCTCTCCCCCTCTCTCTCTGTAGACATGGCCCCCAGGATGCTGGGTTCTAAGAACCAGCTAATAAAGGTGATAGAGAACAACAGAACCTTCCTGGACTGTCCCTATTTTGGCTCGCCACTTCCTGAGCTACGCTGGTGAGTTTAGTTTACTTTATTAGGTTCTCCATTAGCTGTAGTGCAACAGCTACTCTTCCTGTGGTCCACACAAAACAAAATGCACACGCTAGTGTGTATGGAAAGATAGACCCAGATAGAATAGATACCTTACCTCCTGAGGAGAAATGAGTGCAAAAAGTTTAAAAGTTGTGTGTGTGTGGGTACGTGTGTGGATGTGCGTGTGTGTGTGTGTGTGTGTCAGTGGTTGGAACCAAAATTATTTTCCAATCGTTTCGTTCTGAACAGAAGCACAATTTTGTTTTTCATTCTGCTCTTCTGACCAGCAAAATAAAGTTCTCAACTGGTTCGAACCAAAAAAAAGTACTGGTTTATATTGTTCCTTTCCGTTCCTTTTTAACATGTGAAATCAACCGTTTTTTACATTTAGCTCATTCAATTAATCAATCAGCGTGGATAGAGCAGGCAAGCTAGTTGTTTACATACGTGATGGAGAGACAAGTGTAGCGTAGCCTATGGCGCAAGATGTGACTGAAATTTTATGGGCAGGAAGAGAGCGAGAGGGTTGAGGAGCAGGCTTGAAGCGCTAGGCATCTTGTTAAGACATTCATTATCTGAATTAGGTCCACAGAATTATACCTAGGAGCGGCTTCTATGAAGGAACTTTGAATGTACTTTGAGCTAGCTAGCTAACAAGCTTGAAAACACGTCTTTAAAAACACATATTTTCTTTTTGTAGTTAATAAATCCAATGTGAAATGTGATAACTAGGCCTATAATATCCTTAACTAGCATTGAAAAAGTGAATCCATTCTTCTCTAGCTAATTAAAAATCTCTCTCCCTATCTTCTCACACTTCTAACGTCAGTATAGTAGCCTGTCCTTCGGAAGGGGGGAGGGGCAGGTAGCCTAAACACACACATGCGCACACACACTGGCAAAGATTTTCAGCTTACAGGCAGATGCTGCAATACGTTTCTGAGTGACAGAGTGAGGGCTTTGCACAGGAGCATTGTTGCGTTTTTTTGTGGGACTAGAAAAAAATGCCTGCAACGTAAAATGTAAAATAACGTTATTAACCAGTTTCCATGCTTTTAAAAGAATGGTTCTGTTCTGGGAACAGTATGGATCACTTTCGTTCCCGGTTCCGTTTCTTACCCTGAGTATTTTCCCCCTCTGTGTGTGTGTCTCTAAAGGTTTAAGAATGGTCAAGGCAGTGGTCTGGACGGTGGTCACTATCGGGTCTACATCAACGGGACCCTAGAGATCAAGCGTGCGCGGGCTGAGGACCAGGGGACCTACACCTGCGTGGCCAGCAACATCCTGGGCAAGGAGGAGAACCAGGTCCGCCTGGAGGTCAAAGGTTAGAGAGCAACCAATCACAGCACACCATCATTCTTCTTCTTCCTCAGTGCCAAATAGCCCCTGTGTTGTCGCCAAACATTTCTAAGTGCCTTATCAACAACCCATGTGGTTTTGGATTGAATCTTCCATCCTCTCTGAAGACTTGTATCACACCTCAGACCTTTCCTTTCTCAGAGCAGACAACATTACTTAGAGATTCGCATTAGACATTCATATTCTGTAGTGTATTTATCATTCTCATTCATCCCATTTCAAAGTAAAGTGGCCTTAATAACATCTCATATCATGAGAAAGTGACTGTTCATATGATTGAGTTGCAGCTTTTCGGAAATTCCACAAGGCGTTTGTCAGGGATCAGGGATGACATTGGCTTCCCTATATATCCCACTCATTTTCCCGGATATGCATGCGTGTGTGTTGTTTCCCGGGTGTGTTTCAGAGCCGACACGTATCGTCAGGGCTCCAGAGCACCAGTCAGCAATCAGAGGCACCATGGCTCGTTTCGACTGCCGGGTCAAATCAGACCTCACCCTGCCTATCACTGTTACCTGGCTGAAGGATGACAAGCCCCTCTCCCTGGGATGGAGGTAAAACCCATCCCAAAACACAAACAACAACAGTTTTCTATAACTTTGTTGTCCCCTGTGTGAAGT
>NC_059201.1:38928877-39011377 GCF_020615455.1 Coregonus clupeaformis | reverse complement strand
TTCTATCTTCTTCATTCTCTTTCCTACACTGGCTCAGTTGGTAGCACATGGCACTTGCAATTCCAGGGTTGTGGGTTCGATTCCCACTGGAGACCAGTATGAAAATGTATGCACTCACTACTGTAAGTTGCATCTGCTAAATTATGTGAGAAATATCCAGGTTTTTACAAGAAAAAATCTATCATATGCAATGTGTCCTTTGCACTAACGTGCAGTGTTTATGGCCAGCCTGTTTGTACAGTAAATAGTCTTCTCCACTAACTGTGCTTTCCTCTAATTTGTTCCTGTCGTTCCTCTAACTTGTTCAGACTCAAAGGAGCTGATACCCTGGGCTAATTACTGAGTAGGGATGAATCACAGAACCACTTACCCCCTAACCTCCCCTCAGCCTCACCCATACCGTAGCCCCTTACCCTGCTATCCCCTTTCAGCCTCAATCTCTCACACACACACACACACACACACACACACACACGAACGCAAACACACACATGTGCAGGCACGCATGTATTAGCACACATACACACACTAAAGACTACACTTGTCACACATCGGACAACTCCAAAAACACACACACATACTTAACACACTTTGATATGTAAAGTACAATAGGTTCATTCTCTGCCTGTTTCCTTACTTTTAACTCTGTTTCAGAAGATGCCTGTTCTGTTCCTCCTCTAAGATTTTCCTAGGTAAATCAGCAGTGTAGTTTTCTGGTAAGGAAGCGTTTGATGGAGGTACAATTAATCAGTCATTACATAAAGCCCTGCCCCACAGGATCCAAGCCTGCGTACTTGTCTAAATGCCCATCTGCCTGTCTGACTGTCTGTCTTTCTGCCTGCCTGTCTTTCTGTCTGTCTCTTTGCCTGCCTATCTGTTTGTCTTTCTGCCTGTCTTCCTGCCTCCTGTCTACTTGCCTCTCTGTCTGTCTGTCTGCTTGCTTCCCTGCCTGTACATGCAGGAGATGAATTAACTCCCGTCTGTCTCCTAATGTCTGAGGGAAACAGTCTACCAGACTACCAGTCTTACAATCAGTCAACCAGTCTGAAACAGGATGAACAGACTGAAACTAACTGTAGCAGACTGTTGGACAGCTGGTAACAGACCAGCATATCAAATGAAGACTGTATCTGATGGACCTTACCTTCAGTAGAGATGTAAGAAAGGGTCTCACCATGCAACAGATAGAGTCTGTGTGTGTGAGTGTGTGTCTGTGTGCGCACACACACTGAGTGTACAAAACATCAAGAACACCTGCCTAATATTGTGAGCATATTACTGTCTGTGGGGCAGTAGCATCAGGGAGGTTAAAGGTTAGTAGCGTTTGTGTTTCAGTGTCAGTGAAGTGTGCGAAGACCAGGGGGAGTAGATTTATGGGTTGAGTGTGTGTGAGTGTGTGGGTGTGTGCAGTCAACAGAATGAGGTACTGAAGGCAGATAAGAATGCCTACTCTCTAGTTCCTATCCCCTTTCCCCATTGGCTTGCACCCACACTCTGGTTAGTGGTTACAGTTTTCTTGGTCAGGACAGTTTCTGTCTATGTGTTTGGTTGTGCTGTATTGTATTTTGCACTTTGTGTGGACCCTAGAAAGAGCAGCTGTTGCCAAAGTAACAGCCAAATAGGGTTCAAAATAAACAAACAAAAAATACATGAACCCAAGTGGATTATGTACATCTGCTACAGCAGGGGTTTGCAAACTTTTTTGGCCCTCAACCCCATTTTGATATTTAAAAAAATGTGCGACCCCACCATGTAAAAAACGTGATGTAATCAACGGCCAATGTTTACTTTTTTTTTACAAATCAGCCTGGTAGTACTTTTGACAGCATTTAAATCTGAAGGAAGTATGGTTTGAAGTGACTGAAATGCATCAGAAAGGTATTGGGAAGTACAGAAGATCATCAGGCAATGATTTTGTATGATTTTCTGTGTAGAAGAGAACATCATCATTGATTATCTTTTTCCCCCAGTGTGATTTAGTGCCTGGTCTTGTCCAGTCTGTTCTAATGTTCCTACGTGGCTTGTGGGAATTGTAGAGGGAAACAAAAGACACATCCGTGTTCCTGAGATTCTTATCTTTCATTGATGGGGTCATACTATTTTGTAGTTTAAACTGTTCAAAAGATAGAGCCACATTTGTAGGAAGAAACATAAACCGCTCTGTTTATTACAAACGCATCTAGCGGCTATTGGAGGTTACTGACGAAACCCCGGTTCTATGAACCAGGCGCGATTTAATTTATTTTATTTCAGAGTTTCTCTAGCTACCCCATTTTCAAATGGGGTTGCGACCCATAGTTTGGGAAACGTTGTGCAACCTTTCGGTTACTGGCCCAACACTCTTAACCGCTAGGCTAACTACCTGCCGTTCCTCTCTTTCTCTCACAGCATCTAGTGGCTACTGGAGGTTACTGACGTAACCCAGGTTCTATGAACCAAGCGCAATTTAATTGATTTCATTTCAGAATTTCTCTAGCTACCCCATTTTCAAATGGGATTGCGACACAGTCAGAAAATGTGAAAATGGGATAGCTAGAGAAATTCTGAAATAAAATAAATTAAATTGCGCTTGGTTCATAGAACCGGGGTTACGTCAGTAACCTCCAGTAGCTGCTAGATGCTGTGAGAGAAAGACTGGAACGGCAGGTAGTTAGCCTAGTGGTTAAGAGTACTGGAAGGTTCCTGGTTTGAATCCCTGAGCCGACTAGGTAAAGAATCTGTCGATATGACCTTGAGTAAGGCAACTAATTGCTTCTGTAAGTCGCTCTGGATAAGAGCGTCTGCTAAATGACTAAAATGTAAAACGAGGAGGATGGAATGACAGAAGAATAGTGGGAGGGCCCGGATAATGTAATGTAATATAATGTAAAGGAAAGGTGAAAGGCATTACAGCTGTGTGTGTTCCAGGTAAAGGAAAACAGCCGAGAAACAAGAAGTCAGAAACTGGAAACGAGGCAGTAGAAAGAGAGTGACATTTTCGAGAACTTAAAATGGGGCCCCATTTGGACGCAAGCAGTGGAGAAACCGCAGAATGGTGTGAGCCCCGGGCTGGAAAGAGGGAGCGAGGGAGGGGGGAGAGAGAAAAAAGGAGGGGGGGTAGAGAGGGTAAGGGGGGAGAGGAGCGGGGGGGTGTAGACGGCAGGTTTTAATCAGAAGCAGGCCGTTGGTAATGAGATCACTATCCCGCTGCTCTCAGATTGATGTCATGTGAAGCTCTGAGAGGCATGCCGAGAACGACAGGCATGCACACGCACAGACACACAAATAAACACATACACACACGAATACCAACACTCAGAAACACACACACGTCTACAGATATGCAAACACTCTTACACCAGTATACACGCTCTGGTCCACACACACACAAACTTTTACTAACCACTGGGTATGTTAAGTGTTCGAAACAAGAACTAACACAAACAAATACAAACAATCACACCCCAACACATAAACACACTTGAATTCCCTCACACAGACACACAACACCCTGTACCAGTGACAGAGAGACAGAGAGAGAGAGACCATATGTTTCCCATGCCAATAAATCCATCCACCTGACAGGTGTGGCATATCAAGAAGCTGATTAGACAGCATGGTCATTACACAGGTGCACCTTGTGCTGGGGACAATAAAAGGCCACTCTAAAATGTGCAGTTTTGTCACACAACACAATGCCACAGATGCCTCAAGTTTTGAGGAAGCGTGCAATTGGCATGCTGACTGCAGGAATGTCCACCAGAGCTGTTGCCAGAGAATTGAATGTTCATTTCTCTACCATAAGCCACCTTCAACATCGTTTTAGAGAATTTGGCAGTATGTTCAACCAGCCTCACAACCGTAAACCACGTGTATGGCGTTGTGTGGGTGAGCGGTTTGCTGATGTCAACGTTGTGAACAGAGTGCCCCATGGTGGCGCAGTGGTCTAAGTCTCCCGAGTGGCGCAGTGGTCTAAGGCACTGCATCGCAGTGCTAGCTGTGCCACTAGAGATCCTGGTTCGGATCCAGGCTCTGTCGTAGCCGGCCGCGACCGGGAGACCCATGGGGCGGCGCGCAATTCGTCCAGGGTAGGGGAGGGAATGGCCGGCAGGGATGTAGGTCAGTTGATAGAGCATGGCGTTTGCAACGCCAGGTTTGTGGGTTCGATTCCTACAGGGGGTATGAAAAAAAAGAATGTATGCACTAACTAACTGTAAGTCGCTCTGGATAAGAGCGTCTGCTAAATGACTTAAATGTAAATGTTAAATGTGGCAGCGACATTATGGTATGGGCAGGCATAAGCTACGGACAATGAAAACAATTGCATTTTATCGATTGCAACTTGAATGCACAAAAATACAGTGATGAGATCCTGAGGCTCATTGTGAGGCCCATTTTTAAAAAAAAAGGTATCTGTGAAAGATATCTGTATTCCCAGTCATGTGAAATCTATAGATTAGACCCTAATTAATGTATTTAAATTGACTGATTTCCTTATATCAAATCAAATCAAATCAAATTGTATTGGCCACATGCGCCAAATACAACAGGTGCAGACATTACAGTGAAATGCTTACTTGCAGCCCTTAACCAACAGTGCATTTATTTTTAATAAAAAAGTAGAATAAAACAACAAAAAAGTTTTGAGAAAAAAAGAGCAGAAGTAAAATAAAATAACAGTAGGGAGGCTATATATACAGTGGGGTACCGGTGCAGAGTCAATGTGCGGGGGCACCGGCTAGTTGAGGTAGTTGAAGTAATATGTACATGTGGGTAGAGTTAAAGTGACTATGCATAAATAATTAACAGAGTAGCAGCAGTGTAAAAGATGGGGTGGGGGGGCAGTGCAAATAGTCCGGGTAGCCATGATTAGCTGTTCAGGAGTCTTATGGCTTGGGGGTAGAAGCTGTTGAGAAGTCTTTTGGACCTAGACTTGGCACTCCGGTACCGCTTGCCGTGCGGTAGCAGAGAGAACAGTCTATGACTAGGGTGGCTGGAGTCTTTGACAATTTTGAGGGCCTTCCTCTGACACCACCTGGTATAGAGGTCCTGGATGGCAGGAAGCTTGTCCCCAGTGATGTACTGGGCCGTACACACTACCCTCTGTAGTGCCTTGCGGTCGGAGGCCAAGCAGTTGCCATACCAGGCGGTGATGCAACCAGTCAGGATGCTCTCGATGGTGCAGCTGTATAATTTTTTGAGGATCTGAGGACCCATGCCAAATCTTTTCAGTCTCCTGAGGTCGAATAGGCATTGTCGTGCCCTCTTCACGACTGTCTTGGTGTGTTTGGACCATGAAAGTTTGTTGGTGATGTGGACACCAAGGAACTTGAAGCTCTCAACCTGTTCCACTACAGCCCCGTCGATGAGAATGGGGGCATGCTCAGTCCTCTTTTTTTTCCTGTAGTCCACAATCATCTCCTTTGTCTTGGTCACATTGAGGGAGAGGTTGTTATCCTGGCACCACACGGCCAGGTCTCTGACCTCCTCCCTATAGGCTGTCTCATCGTTGTCGGTTATCAGGCCTACCACTGTTGTGTCGTCGGCAAACTTAATGATGGTGTTGGAGTCGTGCCTGGCCATGCAGTCATGGGTGAACAGGGAGTACAGGAGGGGACTGAGCATGCACCCCTGAGGGGCCCCCGTGTTGAGGATCAGTGTGGCAGATGTGTTGTTACCTTCCCTTACCACCTGGGGGCGGCCCGTCAGGAAGTCCAGGATCCAGTTGCAGAGGGAGGTGTTTAGTCCCAGGATCCTTAGCTTAGTGATGAGCTTTGAGGGCACTATGGTGTTGAATGCTGAGCTGTAGTCAATGAATAGCATTCTCACGTAGGTGTTCCTCTTGTCCAGGTGGGAAAGGGCAGTGTGGAGTGCAATAGAGATTGCATCATCTGTGGATCTGTTGGGGCGGTATGCAAATTGGAGTGGATCTAGGGTTTCTGGGATAATGGTGTTGATGTGAGCCATGACCAGCCTTTCAAAGCACTTCATGGCTACAGACGTCAGTGCTACGGGTCGGTAGTCATTTAGGCAGGTTATCTTAGAGGGGGCTATGGTGGTCTGCTTGAAACATGTTGGTATTACAGACTCAGTCAGGGACATGTTGAAAATGTCAGTGAAGACACTTGCCAGTTGGTCAGCACATGCTCAGAGTACACGTCCTGGTAATCCGTCTGGCCCTGCGGCCTTGTGAATGTTGACCTGCTTAAAAGTCTTACTCACATCGGCTACGGAGAGCGTGATCACATAGTCATCCGGAACAGCTGGTGCTCTCATGCATGCTTCAGTGTTGCTTGCCTCGAAGCGAGCATAGAAGTGGTTTAGCTCGTCTGGAAGTCTTGTGTCACTGGGCAGCTCGCGGCTGTGCTTCCCTTTGTAGTCTGTAATAGTTTTCAAGCCCTGCCACATCCGACAAGCGTCAGAGCCGGTGTAGTACGATTCAATCTTAGTCCTGTATTGACTCTTTGCCTGTTTGATGGTTCGTCGGAGGGCATAGCGGGATTTCTTATAAGCGTCCGGGTTAGAGTCCCGCTCCTTGAAAGTGGCAGCTCTACCCTTTAGCTCAGTGCAGATGTTTCCTGTAATTCATGGCTTCTGGTTGGGGTATGTACGTACGGTCACTGTGGGGACGACATCATCGATGCACTTATTGATGAAGCCAGTGACTGATGTGGTGTACTCCTCAATGATATCTGAAGAATCCCGGAACATGTTCCAGTCTGTGCTAGCAAAACAGTCCTGTAGCTTAGCATCTGCGTCATCTGACCACTTTTTTATTAACCGAGTCACTGGTGCTTCCTGCTTTAGTTTTTGCTTATAAGCAGGAATCAGGAGGATAGAGTTATGGTCAGATTTGCCAAATGGAGGGCGAGGGAGAGCTTTGTATGCATCTCTGTGTGTGGAGTAAAGGTGGTCTAGAGTTTTTTTTCCTCTGGTTGCACATTTAACATGCTGATAGAAATTAGGTAGAACGGATTTAAGTTTCCCTGCATTAAAGTCCCCGGCCACTAGGAGCGCTGCCTCTGGATGAGCGTTTTCCTGTTGACTTATGGCCTTATACAGCTCATTCAGTGCAATCTTAATGCCAGCATTGGTTTGTGGTGGTAAATAGACAGCTATGACAAATATAGATGAAAACTCTCTTGGTAAATAGTGTGGTCTACAGCTTATCATAAGATACTCTACCTCAGGCGAGCAAAACCTAGAGACTTCCTTAGTATTTGATATTGTGCACCAGCTGTTGTTTACAAATATACACAGACCGCCACCCCTTGTCTTACCGGAGTCAGCCGTTCTATCCTGCCGATGTAGCGTATAGCCCGCTAGCTGTATGTTGTCCATGTCGTCGTTCAGCCACGACTCAGTGAAACATAAGATATTACAGTTTTTAATGTCCCGTTGGTAGGATAACCGTAATCTTAGGTCATCCAATTTATTCTCAAATGATTGAAGATTGGCTAATAGGATTGATGGGAGCGGCAGTTTACTCGCTCGCCGTCGGATCCTTACAAGGCACCCCGACCTACGTCCACGATATCTCAGTCTCTTCCTCATATGAACTGTAACTCAGTAAAATCAATGAAATTGTTGCATGTTGCGTTTATATTTTTGTTCAGTATATATACACACACACACACACACAAACACACACACACCAGGGCCGTGCACAGACCTTTGCAGGGGCAGAACCCCCCCCAACAAAAAAATAACTTGACTGAAATGTCTTACATTCATAGCTAATTATCTAATGCTTCTGTAGTCAAATTCCAATATATATCTTTTAGCATAGACCTTTATTTTCTGCAAAATCACACAGAGAGGGGTGTGCTATCAGCTGATCAGAGCCAATGGGAACACGTGTGGAGAGACAGCATTTGCCCCAGTACTTTTCAATCTGGTGTGGCGCTACCACACCACTTTCAAAGCAGCAGCACCGAACGAGTTTACCAAACATATTCATTAGTTCACATCATAGAAAAACATACAAAAAATGTTTTGCAACAGAAAAGAAAGCAGGTGTTTCTTATTGGACAAGTTGACATAGTACCTCCCCCAATTTCAGCCCTATCCCTGGGATTTCACACGGTAAGCCCCACGCTCACTGTGACAGGTGGATTAACTTGTCAGTCATAGTGGTCTCCTAGCTACAGCCTACACAGCCTTATCAACCACGACTCTGAACAACTCTTTTTGGTTGCACCAGCACCTATGCACTTGGTTTCTTTCTTCGCTCATGCTTCTCTCCCATCTGTGGAATCTGAATTTGCGGCTGTGTTATCTAGTGGAAACCCTCCTCTCCTACCTGCGTGGTTGTTTGCATCATGAGAGAGCAAACACACATTTTCATGGGAAGCAAGGTATGTGTTAATAAAAGCAGTTAAGTCATCCTCTAAAACTAGATAGAATGATCCAATCAATAGCTAGCTAACAAAACTACTAACGTTAGCTTTAAAGTAGCCTAGCTAGAGAGCTAGCTAACATTAGCTAGCTAGGTTGATGCAATCATGCTGCCAGCAGCTAAGTTAATAATTTAGACTCACTGAATAACTGTTTGGCACAGGATAAAGAAGATGAAACGATCTGCTGCTGCTACCCAAGGCCAATGGATACTGAAGTTCCTAAAAAAGGTTAGTCAGCCAGTTTGTTAGTCCAGTAATGTGCATTGGCATATTATTTAATTTCCACTGCTGGTGATTACGCACAAATGTTTGTGGCACAAGTGTCACTGTCTTAAAAGTAAAAAACCTACTAATTCCACCACAGATCAGTCTACACAGACAATATTATAACAGATGGATGGCTAATGCAGAAAGAGAGAATTGATGGATTCTAGCACCACCATAACTTTCACAAATACAGAGACAGGCAGTCATGACTCCCGCTCCAGTTCAGCCCAGTCCAAGCTCTTCTCTGTCCTGGCACCCCAATGGTGGAACCAGATTCCCCCTGAAGCTAGGACAGCAGAGTCCTTGCCCATCTTCTGAAAACATCTGAAACCCTACCTCTTCAAAGCATATTTTAAATAATCCCACAGCTATTTTCAGGTTTCTCCAGAGATGTTCGATCGGGTTCAAGTCCAGGCTCTGGCTGGGCCACTCAAGGACATTCAGAGCTGTGTGCTTAGGATCGTTGTCCTGTTGGAATATGAACCTTGCCACAGTCTGAAGTCCTGAGCGCTCTGGAGCAGGTTTTCATCAGGGATCTTTCTGTACTTTGCTTTGTTCATCTTTCCCTAGATCCTGACTAGTCACCAGTCCCTGCCGCTGAAAAACGTCCCCACAGCATGAAGCTGCCACCACCATGCTTCACCGTAGGGAGTTATTGGCCAGGTGATGAGCGGTGCCTGGATTCCTCCAGACGTGACACTTGGCATTCAGGCCAAAGAGTTCAATATTGGTTTCATCAGACCAGAGAATCTTGTTTCTCATGGTCTTAGAGTCCTTTAGGTGTCTTTTGGCAAACTCCAAGTGGGCTGTCGAGCGTTTTACTAAGGAGTGGCTTCTGTCTGGCACCTCTACCATAAATGCCTGATTGGTTGAGTGCTGCATGGATGGTTGTCCTTCTGGAAGGTTCTCCCATCTCCACAGAGGAACTCTGGAGCTCTGTCAGAGTGACCATCGGGTTCTTGGTCACCTCCCTGACCAAGACCCTTCTCCCCCGATTGCTCAGTTTGGCTGGGCGGCCAGCTCTAGGAAGAGTCTTGGTGGTTACAAACTTCTTCCATTTGAGTGAATGATGGAGGCCACTGTGTTCTTGGGGACCTTTAATGCTGCAGACATTTTTTGGTACCCTTCCCCAGATCTGTGCCTCCACACAATCCTGTCTCGGAGCTCTACGGACAATTCCTTCAACCTCATGGCTTGGTTTTTGCTCTGATATGCACTGTCAGCTGTGGAACCTTATATAGACAGATGTGTGCCTTTCCAAATCATGTCCAATTAATTGAATTTACCACAGGTGGACTCCAATCAAGTTGTAGAAACATCAAGGATAATCAAAGGAAACAGGATGCATCTGAGCTCAATTTCAAGTCTCATAGCAAAGGGTCTAAACTACAGAGTATATTGTCCATTGAAGTTTTGGTGTCTCTGGCTCTTTTGATATCATATTCAGAATGAATAATAACAAGGTATGTGGTAGTTTGAAAGGGTTTGATCCACCTTAGGCCAGGAGTGTTTCCAATTCACATGTGAGGGAATGCCCTCCTATTTGACTGGTCTGTGACTCACTGAAAACCTTTCCCGGTCAGAGGAATAAGGCAACCTCACAGAGAGTTAATACAC
The DNA here is from genome assembly GCF_020615455.1 of Coregonus clupeaformis. Taxonomy (NCBI): domain Eukaryota; kingdom Metazoa; phylum Chordata; class Actinopteri; order Salmoniformes; family Salmonidae; genus Coregonus; species Coregonus clupeaformis. The sequence continues at coordinate 39,001,115 of NC_059201.1, read as the reverse complement.
ACAGGGAACTTTCTTGCCAAACAGGGGTTTGGACATGGAAATGGTCTGCAATATAATGAATATACTAATAAAAATAGCATGAGAATGAATGAGTTCGGCCGCTACAGATGATTTTGTAAGAAGACCGATTTTCGGGATGTCTCATGGTCTGACAAACACCGCTCTAGGTCTGATTTCATTATTACTGAAACAGGATACAAGTGGAAAATATAAAGATCCAGTCCATTAAAAAAATTGGCGGCCCCTTACACTTCAGTGTTGTGATGCAAAAATTCTAGCAAAATGTATAGCGCATATAATTCAAAAGGTATTGTCGGACATTATTCATTCTAATCAGACAGGTTTTTTACATGGGCGATACATTGGAGATAATATAAGGCAAGTACTGGAAACAATAGAACACTATGAAACATCTGGGAAACCAGGCCTACTATTCATAGCAGACTTCGAAAAGGCATTTGATAAAGTACGACTGGGGTTTATATATAAATGCCTGGAGCATTTCAATTTTGGACAATCTCTTATAAATTGTGTTAAAATCATGTATAGTAACCCTAGGTGTAAAATAGTAAATAATGGCTATTTCTCAGAAAGTTTTAAACTGTCAAGAGGAGTGAAACAAGGTTGTCCACTATCGGCATATCTATTTATTATTGCCATCGAGATGTTAGCTATTAAAATCAGATCCAACAATAATATCAAGGGATTAGAAATCCAGGGCTTAAAAACAAAGGTGTCATTGTACGCTGATGATTCATGTTTTCTTTTAAATCCACAACTTGAATCCCTCCACAGCCTCATAGAGGATCTAGATACATTTTCTAACCTCTCTGGATTACAACCAAATTATGATAAATGTACTATATTACGTATTGGATCACTAAAAAATACAATTTTTACATTACCATGTAGTTTATCAATAAAATGGTCTGATGGTGATGTGGATATACTCGGAATACATATCCCAAATGAAATAAATGATCTCACTCCCAAATTTTTTTTATAGAAAGTTAGCAAAAATAGATACGATTTTGCTACTATGGAAAGGTGTCAATTTGTGGAAAAATCACCCTGATTAACTCTTTAGTATTATCCCAGTTTACCTATTTGCTTATGGTCTTGCCTACGCCTAGCGAACAGTTTTTTAAAATTATATGAGAAAACAATATTCCATTTTATTTGGAAAGGCAAGCCAGACAATATTAAACGGGCCTATTTATATAATGAATATGAATTAGGAGGACAGAAATTATTAAATATTAAAGCATTAGACCTATCACTAAAAGCTTCAGTCATACAAAAATTATACTTAAATCCGAACTGGTTCTCTAGCAAACGAGTAAGATTGTCTCACCCAATGTTCAAGAAGGGACTTTTTCCCTTTATTCAGATTACAGTGGGGGAAAAAAGTATTTAGTCAGCCACCAATTGTGCAAGTTCTCCCACTTAAAAAGATGAGAGGCCTGTAATTTTCATCATAGGTACACGTCAACTATGACAGACAAAATGAGAAAAAAAAATCCAGAAAATCACATTGTAGGATTTTTAATGAATTTATTTGCAAATTATGGTGGAAAATAAGTATTTGGTCAATAACAAAAGTTTCTAAATACTTTGTTATATACCCTTTTGTTGGCAATGACACAGGTCAAACGTTTTCACACACTGTTGCTGGTATTTTGGCCCATTCCTCCATGCAGATCTCCTCTATAGCAGTGATGTTTTGGGGCTGTCGCTGGGCAACACGGACTTTCAACTCCCTCCAAAGATTTTCTATGGGGTTGAGATCTGGAGACTGGCTAGGCCACTCCAGGACCTTGAAATGCTTCTTACGAAGCCACTCCTTCGTTGCCCGGGGGGTGTGTTTGGGATCATTGTCATGCTGAAAGACCCAGCCACGTTTCATCTTCAATGCCCTTGCTGATGGAAGGAGGTTTTCACTCAAAATCTCACGATACATGGCGCCATTCATTCTTTCCTTTACACGGATCAGTCGTCCTGGTCCCTTTGCAGAAAAACAGCCCCAAAGCATGATGTTTCCACCCCCATGCTTCACGGTAGGTATGCTGTTCTTTGGATGCAACTCAGCATTCTTTGTCCTCCAAACACGACGAGTTTAGTTTTTACCAAAAAGTTATATTTTGGGTTCATCTGACCATATGACATTCTCCCAATCCTCTTCTGGATCATCCAAATGCACTCTAGCAAACTTCAGACGGGCCTGGACATGTACTGGCTTAAGCAGGGGGACACGTCTGGCACTGCAGGATTTGAGTCCCTGGCGGCGTAGTGTGTTACTGATGGTAGGCTTTGTTACTTTGGTCCCAGCTCTCTGCAGGTCATTCACTAGGTCCCCCCGTGTGGTTCTGGGATTTTTGCTCACCGTTCTTGTGATCATTTTGACCCCATGGGGTGAGATCTTGCGTGGAGCCCCAGATCGAGGGAGATTATCAGTGGTCTTGTATGTCTTCCATTTCCTAATAATTGCTCCCACAGTTGATTTCTTCAAACCAAGCTGCTTACCTATTGCAGATTCAGTCTTCCCAGCCTGGTGCAGGTCTACAATTTTGTTTCTGGTGTCCTTTGACAGCTTTTTGGTCTTGGCCATAGTGGAGTTTGGAGTGTGACTGTTTGAGGTTGTGGACAGGTGTCTTTTATACTGATAACAAGTTCAAACAGGTGCCATTAATACAGGTAACGAGTGGAGGACAGAGGAGCCTCTTAAAGAAGAAGTTACAGGTCTGTGAGAGCCAGAAATCTTGCTTGTTTGTAGGTGACCAAATACTTATTTTCCACCATAATTTGCAAATAAATTCATTAAAAATCCTACAATGTGATTTTCTGGATTTTTTTTTCTCAATTTGTCTGTCATAGTTGACGTGTACCTATGATGAAAATTACAGGCCTCTCTCATCTTTTTAAGTGGGAGAACTTGCACAATTGGTGGCTGACTAAATACTTTTTTTCCCCCACTGTACAACCCCTCACTTTCAGGTATTTGAAAAGGAAATCATTTACCAAATATCACTGTTTCTAAAACAAGCCATAGAAAGTTGGTTGCAATTTCAATTTAATCCTCCAGAAATGACAGAACAAATATTGCAACAAATATTGTGGTTAAACTCAAATATACTAATTGATAAAAAAACGTTCTTTTTTTAGAAAATGTAAATGTTAAAAAAGGTATAATCATCGTAAATGATATTATCGGTAGGAATGGTGGAGTTATGTCGCACATGCAGCTAACAAAAACATATGGAAATGTCTGCTCTACCCAAAATTACAACCAAATAATTGCAGCATTACCGCAAAAATGGAAGAGGAAAGTGGAAGGAGGAAAAAGTAAGGAACTTGTCTGTCGGCCTTGCATTAAAGAACATAATTGGTTAAAGAAAATAGTGATAAATAAAAAAGTTTACCCGTTTAATTTAAGGACCAAAAGATTGACAAAAGTTTAAAGCATATAGATTGCAAAATAGTTGGGAAGAGATTTTTGACGTACCGATTCTATGGCGTAGTGTTTATGAATTGATACGCAAAACGACGCCGGATTCAAAACTTAGAATTTTTCAATTTCAATTATTATATAAAATTCTTGCTACCAATAGAATGTTATTTGTATGGGGGATACAATCTTCCCAGCTCTGCATATTTGGCTGTGAAGAGACAGAATCATTAGATCATTTGTTTTGGTACTGTCCATTTGTAGCTTGTTTCTGGACACAGGTCCAGGAATGGCTGAAGGATTGCAATATTTGCATGGAGCTGACCCTGCAGATAGCACTACTGGGTGATCTGAAAAGTCATAGTCAATCAATCAATAATATAATAATACTTTTAGCAAAAATGTTTATTTTCAATTCACAAACCTTAGAAACAATGAGAATAGAAAGGTTCAGAACTTTTGTAAAACATCACAGTACAGTTGAAAAATATATGGCAAATAGAAATCCAATATGGATAGTGTTAAGAGATAGATGGGAGGTGTTGAATGGAGCTGAAGGATGGGACTAATAACAACAACTAATAACAACAAGATAACTAGTGTAAGACATGCTGTGTCCATAATAAGTATATAGGTTATATATTGTGAGCTTTTGAGAAAGAGCACAGTTAGAAAGATATGGCATATAGAAGCATACCAGATGGAGGAAGTTCAGGAGTAAAAACAAACTAAATATAATGATTGACTGTGTCCATAAAATGTATATAGTGTGTATGGGCATGAAGTAGGGGCCTAGGCATTGTTGTTCGCTGGTTTGCTCCAGTTGGGGAGGGGATGGTGGGGTTGGAAAGTAATAAAGTGAAATATATATATTTTTAAAGGATATGTATGTGTATATATATATATATATATATATATATATATATATATATATATATGTATGTATATGCGTATATGTATGTATGTGTGTGTATATATGCGAGAAGAAAAAAAAACATATGGGGGATTGGAAGTGATGCAGACAATTACATTGATGGAAGTTACAATCTATCTGCAATATTAAAGCTGATCTACCCCCTACATTTTTTTTATTTTTTATTTTAAAAAACACTCTAGCTCTGTCACCTTTCACCACAGATGCGGAAGTGCGACATAGGCGGATGCGGTGGATTGAGACTCATCCCAATACAAAAAAATATCTCTAGCTTAAACTGACAGATTTTTATATGGATCTTTGTGTTATGATACGGACATCGACCTTGGGGGGGTTAACAACTAGCAATAGTAACAACCAACAGTAAATGCCCAAGTTTCAATAACAACATCACTCATGTCTGACCACGCACTCCATCACTCTTGTCCACTTGGAGAGAGACTGAGGAGGCTCTGACCTGAGCAGGCAGGACTGTCAGGTGTCCTGCCCCCTAACAACCTATCGGTGGCCTGGTAGCAGTGGTCACTGGGAGTTTGGGGAGACAGTTTATGATCACATGATCAGACAAGAAAACCCCCAGCCATACAGTCATAACACAGATGAAAAGGGAAGCTATCTATAAAAATAATATTTTGTCATAGCCTACGAACACGACCCAGAGTTTTACCTGACCAGGTCATTACATTTACATTTACATTTTAGTCATTTAGCAGACGCTCTTATCCAGAGCGACTTACAGGAGCAATTAGGGTTAAGTGCCTTGCTCAAGGGCACATTTACGTCATTTAGCAGACGCTCTTATCCAGAGCGACTACAAATTGGTGCATTCACCCTATAGCCAGTGGGATAACCACTTTAAAATTATACTTTTTTTTTGGGGGGGTAGAAGGATTACTTTATCCTATCCCAGGTGTTCCTTAAAGAGGTGGGGTTTCAAATGTCTCCGGAAGGTGGTGAGTGACTCCGCTGTCCTGGCGTCGTGAGGGAGCTTGTTCCACCATTGGGGTGCCAGAGCAGCGAACAGCTTTGACTGGGCTGAGCGGGAACTATGCTTCCGCAGAGGAAGGGGAGCCAGCAGGCCAGAGGTGGATGAACGCAATGCCCTCGCCTGGGTGTAGGGACTGATCAGAGCCTGAAGGTACGGAGGTGCCGTTCCCCTCACTGCTCCATAGGCAAGCACCATGGTCTTGTAACGGATGCGAGCTTCAACTGGAAGCCAGTGGAGTGTGCGGAGGAGGGGGGTGATGTGAGAGAACTTGGGAAGGTTGAACACCAGAGGGGCTGCGGCATTCTGGATGAGTTGTAGGGGTTTAATGGCACAGGCAGGGAGCCCAGCCAACAGCGAGTTGCAGTAATCCAGACGGGAGATGACAAGTGCCTGGATTAGGACCTGTGCCGCTTCCTGTGTAAGGCAGGGTCGTACTCTCCGAATGTTGTAGAGCATGAACCTGCAGGATCGGGTCACCGCCTTGATGTTAGCGGAGAACGACAGGGTGTTGTCCAGGGTCACGCCAAGGCTCTTCGCACTCTGGGAGGAGGACACAACGGAGTTGTCAACCGTGATGGCGAGATCATGGAACGGGCAGTCCTTCCCCGGGAGGAAGAGCAGCTCCGTCTTGCCAGGGTTCAGCTTAAGGTGGTGATCTGTCATCCATACTGATATGTCGGCCAGACATGCAGAGATGCGATTCGCCACCTGGTTATCAGAAGGGGGAAAGGAGAAGATTAGTTGTGTATCGTCAGCGTAGCAATGATAGGAGAGGCCATGTGAGGATATGACAGAGCCAAGTGACTTGGTGTATAGGGAGAAAAGGAGAGGGCCTAGAACTGAGCCCTGGGGACACCAGTGGTGAGAGCACGTGGTGCGGAGACAGCTTCTCGCCACGCCACTTGGTAGGAGCGACCGGTCAGGTAGGACGCAATCCAGGAGTGAGCCGCGCCCGAGATGCCCAGCTCGGAGAGGGTGGAGAGGAGGATCTGATGGTTCACTGTATCAAAGGCAGCAGACAGGTCTAGAAGGACAAGAGCAGAGGAGAGAGAGTTAGCTTTAGCAGTGCGGAGAGCCTCCGTGACACAGAGAAGAGCAGTCTCAGTTGAATGACCAGTCCTGAAACCTGACTGGTTTGGATCAAGAAGGTAATTCTGCGAGAGATAGCAAGAGAGTTGGCTAAAGACGGCACGCTCAATAGTTTTGGAAAGAAAAGAAAGAAGGGATACTGGTCTGTAGTTGTTGACATCAGTGGGATCGAGTGTTGGTTTTTTGAGAAGGGGGTGCAACTCTCGCTCTCTTGAAGACGGAAGGGACATGGCCAGCGGTCAAGGATGAGTTGATCAGCGAGGTGAGGTAGGGGAGAAGGTCACCGGAGATGGTCTGGAGAAGAGAGGAGGGGATGGGGTCAAGCGGGCAGGTTGTTGGGCGGCCTGCAGTCACTAGTCGCAAGATTTTATCTGGAGAGAGAGGGGAGAAAGAAGTCAAAGCATAGGGTAGGGCAGTGTGAGCAGGACCAGCAGTGTCATTAGACTTAACAAACGAGGATCGGATGTCGTCAACCTTCTTTTCAAAGTGGTTGACAAAGTCATCCACAGAGGGAGGGGGGGGGGGGGGGGGGGGGGGGAGGGGGGGGGAGGATTCAGCAGTGAGGAGAATGTGGCAAAGAGCTTCCTAGGGTTAGAGGCAGATGCTTGGAATTTAGAGTGGTAGAAAGTGGCCTTAGCAGCAGAAACAGATGAAGAAAATGTAGAGAGGAGGGAGTGAAAAGATGCCAGGTCGGCAGGGAGTTTAGTTTTCTTCCATTTCCGCTCAGCTGCCCGGAGCTCTGTTCTGTGAGCTCGCAATGAGTCATCAAGCCACAGAGCTGGAGGGGAGGACCGAGGCCGGCCGGGAGGATAGGGGACACAGGGATTCAAAGGATGCAGAAAGGGAGGAGAGGAGGGTTGAGGAGGCAGAATCAGGAGATTGGAGGGAGAAGGATTGAGCAGAGGGAAGAGATGATAGGATGGAAGAGGAGAGAGTAGTGGGAGAGAGAGAGCGAAGGTTGCGGCGGCGCGTTACCATCTGTGTAGGGGCAGAGTGAGTAGTGTTGGAGGAGAGCGAGAGAGAAAAGGATACAAAGTAGTGGTCGGAGACATGGAGGGGAGTTGCAGTGAGATTAGTAGAAGAGCAACATCTAGTAAAGATGAAGTCAAGCGTATTGCCTGCCTTGTGAGTGGGGGGATGGTGAGAGGGTGAGGTCAAAAGAGGAGAGGAGTGGAAAGAAGGAGGCAGAGAGAAATGAGTCAAATGTAGACGTGGGGAGGTTGAAATCCCCCAAAACTGTGAAGGGTGAGCCATCCTCAGGAAAGGAACTTATCAAGGCGTCAAGCTCATTGATGAACTCTCCAAGGGAACCTGGAGGGCGATAGATGACAAGGATATTAAGCTTAAATGGGCTAGTGACTGTGAAAGCGTGGAATTCAAATGAGGAGATAGACAGATGGGTTAGGGGAAAAATTGAGAATGACCACTTGGGAGAGATGAGGATTCCTGTGCCACCACCCCTCTGACCAGATGCTCTCGGGGTATGCGAGAACACATGGTCAGACGAGGAGAGAGCAGTAGGAGTAGCAGTGTTTTCAGTGGTAATCCATGTTTCCGTCAGCGCCAGGAAGTCGAGGGACTGGAGGGTAGCATAGGCTGGGATGAAGTCAGCCTTGTTGGCGGCAGAACGGCAGTTCCAGAGGCTGCCTGAGACCTGGAACTCCAGGTGTGTGGTGCGTGCAGGGACCACTAGGTTAGAGAGGCAGCAGCCACGCGGTGTGAGGCTTTTGTGTAGCCTGTGCGGAGAGGAGAGAACAGGGATAGGCAGAGGCATAGTTGACAGGCTGCAGCAGATGGCTACAATAATGCAGAGGAGATCGGAATGAAATGAACTAAACATCAGGGAAAGGAGAGAGCAGGCCTCCCTCACCAAAAAAAAAAATATATAACTCTCCCAACTTCCACCTCAGAAACTATAATTGTTTCACTGAACCACCCGAGTAAAACTCTCCCAACTTCCACTTTAGAAATTAGAATTGTTGTAAACTACAGCAGACTGTTATCAGTAGCTGTAATTAAGTACAGCAGCTACCAACCACCTAACGTTAATGCCTCGGATGAGGTTAGAAAAACAGCTGAATGGTAGCAGCTAGCTGGCTCAATCACAGGTACTCTTAAGCATGAAATAACATTGGAAACAATTAACCACAGTTGCAAAAAGTTACCAGTAGCTACCCGCTAGCTAGCTAGCTTTGTTGGTCCAAGTAGTGGGTAAGCTACTTCATGAGGTCATGAGATCAGGAAAAACTCCAGGCCCCAGAAAAAACACGTACGAATTTTGCCACAGCACTTTTGATCCTGTGGTGACGCCTTTGCAGCTGATCTCATAGCGAATGTAGAATCAGCTACCTAGCTATAGTCTTTACCTGTGATTGGAGTTTGTTCTGCTGCGGACATCTGCCTCCTATGCCTACTAACAAACAGTCGAATTGAATCCTTCCCGTTTCCAGACCTTGAGATGAGACATGCAACTCAAAAGGTAGCCACTACTACACTACCGTTCTTCACCGGTAGCTTCTGCTTGCAGGACAACTACAGTGCGCGCTCGCATGGGGGGAGAGGGGTGGGGGTGGTGAAGGGGGAATTTTCCTAGATTCAAAAATAAGAAATTAGCTGTTTGAAGGGCAATTCCTTTGAATAACAAGAGAGCAAATAGACTAAAAGTGAAATAAAAATGTTATAATTTAAAAACGACACCAATCTGAAAGGGCACTTTTCTCATAGAAGGGCAAGTGCTCAGGCACCCTTAGTCCTCTATCTGTGCACGTGCCTGACACACATTTTTACAGACGCTGAAGTTAGTGCATACATTATTTTGTTATTTTTCATACTGGCCCCCCGTGGGAATCGAACCCACAACCCTGCAAACGCCATGCTCTACCAACTGAGCTACAACCCTGCCAGCCATTCCCTCCCCTACCCTGGACGACACTGGGACAATTGTGCTGCGCCCCATGGGTCTCCCGGTCACGGCCTGCTACGACAGAGCCTGGATTCGAACCAGGATCTCTAGTGGCACAGCTAGCACTGCGATGCAGTGCCTTAGACCACTGCGCCACTCGGGAGGTCACACACACACACACACTCACACACCAGCACATTCTCTTATAGAAGACGCCAGGTGCCGATTCTGCAGGTACCAGATTACGTTTGGACCTGGTGAAATGTAGAAGCTATACCGTGAGCGCAACGTCAGCGCCTATTAACCTCTAGTACTAGGCTGGCAGCTTGTTAGGGCGTTGTGGATGGTGACGGTGGATGGGCGTTTAAGCTGCAGACTCCGGCTCCAAAGGTCATGTGTTCAATCCCAGTGCTAGACACAAGTTTTTAGTTTTAAGCTTTTCCCAAACCTTAACCTTAACTGTACTGTCCTCCTTTGGGTGTGTGTAACCGAAATTTGACAGCCAGCCAAACTCCATTCAAAAACCATGTCAAGAGTCAGGAGTAGGCTTTCTCCAAACCTCCAGTATTTAATGATTGATGTACCGGTGTAAAAAAGACAATGCTTTTTGAAGGCAGAAACAACAAGGATGGCAAGAGATTTCCTGGAGTACATATTAATGTGCTGAAATTTGGTCAGCTGACCCCAATGCTTCCCATGTCCTGTTTACAGGCACAGTACCACAGAAGATGTATCATAGAATAAATGCGGGCAGCAGATGGCACTAAATTGCGAAGCGCATACAACACCATAATGAGAGGCAGAACACTCCCCGCCCGGCATCTGTAAGATGCCACTATTTACTTTTAACACAACCTCAATGGTTTCTAAACTTTCAGTCCTCTTTAGCTAAAAGGAGGTCTCAGGGGGCCGGCAGAAGTGACCAGTCCCAAGGACCACTCGTTGTGGGTCCATGGGATCCTGTATCTCTGGCTGTGCTTGGTTGGGTTTGAGTCTGTTATTGACGTGGAAGGGTCTCTCCACGGATTGTCGTGTGCCAGGGCTTTAATCTTACTCACCTTAGGTGGCTCGGCTGAGCCCGAGATGAGCCTCTCTTTTAGGAAGAGAAGGACTGGGTGCTCTGAAGGGGAGAGGAGCAACCAAGCTGTTTGTGTTATCCTTGTCTGTCTTTTCAACAAGGCTTGTTTTGAATGCATGGGAGAAACCAACCTGTTGCTCCCCGCCATGGTTCTGGCACAGAGTGAGGAAGGAGGAATGTCCGTTCTCCACATCTGTTTTAAGGCTGCTCACACTTGGCTTGTCTGCATTGTCCAGGTATGCTTCCCCCACTAGGACCCAGCCTAAGTTGTGTCTCTGAGCAAAGGGGGCATTGTATGGTCCATAGATTTGTTCTCTCACCTTGTGTAATCTGATAATGTCTCTCCTTAATAACAGATGGATTTTGGCACTTGGATCCAGCTCCAGGATGTGGGTTGCCACTGGTGTAGGTATGTTAGATCAGTTGTTGAGGATGTCATTGCGCTCCTTGAGTGGAGGAAGGGCTTACTCTTCCGTTCACTGCTTCGATCTGGAAGCCATCAGCTTTTCTCCCTGCTGTTTCCACAACTCCCACACATGTCCTCAGTGAGTAGGGGATGGGCTGTCCAGGATGCTGAACCGATCGAAGAAGTCTGACCTTGCCAGTGATCGGTTGTTCTAGTCGTTGAGTATTGCGTACATCTTGACCGCGTTTTCACGCTGCCCCTGGGGTATACTCTCACCAGACATACAGTACCAGTCAAAAGTTTGGACACACCTACTCATTCAAGGGTTTTTCTTTATTTTTACTATTTTCTACATTGTAGAATAATACTGAAGACATCAAAACTATGAAATAACACATGGAATCATGTAGTAACCAAAGAAGTGTTAAACAAATCAACATTTATTTTATATTTGAGATTCTTCAAATAGCCACCCTTTGCCTTGATGACAGCTTTGCACACTCTTGGCATTCTCTCAACCAGCTTCATGAGGTAGTCACCTGGAATGCATTTCAATTAACAGGTGTGCCTTCTTAAAAGTTAATTTGTGGAATTGCTTTCCTTCTTAATGCGTTTCAGCTAATCAGTTGTGTTGTGACAAGGTAGGGGGGGGGGGGGGCTGTTTCAAATGATCACTTTTACGCTCAAATAGCCACTTCATATGCGCACTCGCTCCGTAATGGGAAAAATATCCTTTCTATTTTATTCAGCTATGTTCAATGATATTCTTCTTACTGTCAAATCATATAAAATAAAATAATGGCAAGGGACTTATGAGCATATCTTGTCAGCTACATTAACAAGCCTACAGCCTATGGCATGGAGCATAGCCAGATAACTAACATACAGTCGTGGTCAAAAGTTTTGAGAATGACACAAATACTAATTAAAGTCTGCTGCCTCTGTTTTGATGATGGCAATTTGCATATACTCCAGAATGTCATGAAGAGTGATCAGATGAATTGCAATTAATAGCAAAGTCCCTCTTTGCCATGAAAATGAACTTAATCCCAAAAAAACATTTCCACTGCATTTCAGCCCTGCCACAAAAGGACCAGCTGCCATCATGTCAGTGATTCTCTCGTTAACACAGGTGAGAGTGTTGACGAGGACAAGGCTGGAGATCACTCTGTCATGCTGATTGAGTTAGAATAACAGACTGAAAGCTTTAAAAGGAGGGTGGTGCTTGAAATCATTGTTCTTCCTCTGTTAACCATGGTTACCTGCAAGGCAACACGTGCCGTCATCATTGCTTTGCACAAAAAGGGCTTCACAGGCAAGGATATTGCTGCTAGTAAGATTGCACCTAAATCAACCATTTATCGGATCATCAAGAACTTCAAGGAGAGAGGTTCAATTGTTGTGAAGAAGGCATCAGGGCGCCCAAGAAAGTCCAGCAAGAGCCAGGACCGTCTCCTAAAGTTGATTCAGCTGCGGGATCGGGGCACCACCAGTGCAGAACTTGCTCAGGAATGGCAGCAGGCAGGTGTGAGTGCATCTGCACGCACAGTGAGGCGAAGACTTATGGAGGATGGCCTGGTGTCAAGAAGGGCAGCAAAGAAGCCACTTCTCTCCAGGAAAAACATCAGGGACAGACTGATGTTCTGCAAAAGGTACAGGGATTGGACTGCTGAGGACTGGGGTAAAGTCATTTTCTCTGATGAATCCCCATTCCGATTGTTTGGGGCATCCGGAAAACAAGGTGAGCGCTACCATCAGTCATGTGTCATGCCAACAGTAAAGCATCCTGAGACCATTCATGTGTAGGGTTGCTTCTCAGCCAAGGGAGTGGGCTCACTCACAATTTTGCCTAAGAACACAGCCATGAATAAAGATTGGTACCAACACATCCTCAGAGAGCAACTTCTCCCAACCATCCAAGAACAGTTTGGTGACAAACAATGCCTTTTCCAGCATGATGGAGCACCTTGCCATAAGGCAAAAGTGATAACTAAGTGGCTCGGGGAACAAAACATCGAAATTTTGGGTCCTTGGCCAGGAAACTCTCCAGACCTTAATCCCATTGAGAATTTGTGGTCGATCCTCAAGAGGCGGGTGGACAAACAAAACCCCACAAATTCTGACAAACTCCAAGCATTGATTATGCAGGAATGGGCTGCCATCAGTCAGGATGTAGCCCAGAAGTTAATTGACAGCATGCCAGGGTGGATTGCAGAGGCCTTGAAAAAGAAGGGTCAACACCGCAAATATTGACTCTTTGCATAAACTTAATGTAATTGTCAATAAAAGCCTTTGACACTTATGGAATGCTTGTAATTATACTTCAGTATACCATAGTAACATATGACAAAGATATCTCATAACACTGAAGCAGCAAACTTTGTGAAGACCAATACTTGTGTCATTCTCAAAACTTTTGACCACGACTGTACAGTAGGCCAACACATATTCTGTTCTTCTGAAATACATTTTCTTCATATCTGTCACTTTATTCCTAGATTCCAGAACTCAGGATAAGACCCAGATGCAGACAGTTCGAATCACAGATGATTATTAACAAAACAGGGGGCAGACACACGACAGGTCAAGGGCAGGCAGAGGTCGGTAATCCAGGGCAGAGTCAGTAAGGTACCGAACGGCAGGCAGGCTCAGGGTCAGGGCAGGCAGAATGGTCAAAACTGGAAACAGGAGACAGAGGGCTGTGAGACAGAGGGTTTAATCTGCGATACATGAAAAGTGGGATGTATACGGAGGGTGCGGGGCAACAGAAGACGAACAGCAGAGGGGCTAAGGATCTTAAAGATGGGGAAAGGGCCGATAAAACAGGGGGAAAGTTTGCGGGACTCCACCCAGAGGGGCAGATCCTGAATGGCCAGCCATACCCTCTGCCCGAGACGATAACGGGGAGCCGGGGTCCGGTGGCGGTCCACCTGTCATCGATACCTGGAGGTGGTCTTGAGAAGAGCAGACCAGGCTCTCTTCCAGGTACGGGGACAGCGGGGGACGAACATCTGGGCTGAGGGTATGTTGACCTCCTACTCTTGCTCAGGGAAGAGCGGGGGCTGATAACATTCGAAAGGCGAGAGACCAGTGGCTGAGCAGGGGAGGGTGTTGCGTGCATATTCTAACCACACACAAGTTGCTGGCTGCAGGTGGTGGGGTTGGCGGAGACGAAGCAATGAAGAGTCGTCTCCAGGTCCTGATTGGCTCGCTCCGACTGGCCGTTAGACTGGGGGTGAAACCCGGAGGACAGGTGGCCGACGACCCAATGAGTGTGCAGAACGCCTTCCAGAACCGGGACGAGAACTGAGGACCACAATCGGAGACCATGTCCACCGGAAGTCCATGGATCCGGAAGACGTGCTGCACCATGAGCTGGGCCGTTTCCTTGGCAGAGGGTAGCTTGGGGAGGGGAATGAAATGGGCGGCTTTGGAAAACCTGTACACCACCGGGAGGATAGTGGTGTTGCCATCAGATGAATGGAGACCAGTGACAAAGTCCAGGGATATACAGTGGGGAGAACAAGTATTTGATACACTGCCGATATTGCAGGTTTTCCTACTTACAAAGCATGTAGAGGTCTGTAATTTTTTATCATAGGTACACTTCAACTGTGAGAGACGGAATCTAAAACAAAAATCCAGAAAATCACATTGTATGATTTTTAAGTAATTCATTTGAATCTTATTGCATGACATACAGTGAGGGGAAAAAAGTATTTGATCCCCTGCTGATTTTGTACGTTTGCCCACTGACAAAGAAATGATCAGTCTATAACTTTAATGGTAGGTTTATTTGAACAGTGAGAGACAGAGTAACAACAAAAAAATTCCAGAAAAACACATGTCAAAAATGTTATCAATTGATTTGCATTTTAATTAGGGAAATAAGTATTTGACCCTCTCAATCAGAAAGATTTCTGGCTCCCAGGTGTCTTTTATACAGGTAACGAGCTGAGATTAGGAGCACACTCTTAAAGGGAGTGCTCCTAATCTCAGCTCGTTACCTGTATAAAAGACACCTGTCCACAGAAGCAATCAATCAGATTCCAAACTCTCCACCATGGCCAAGACCAAAGAGCTCTGCAAGGATGTCAGGGACAAGATTGTAGACCTACACAAGGCTGGAATGGGCTACAAGACCATCGCCAAGCAGCTTGGTGAGAAGGTGACAACAGTTGGTGTGATTATTTGCAAATGGAAGAAACACAAAATAACTGTCAATCTCCCTCGGCCTGGGGCTCCATGCAAGATCTCACCTCGTGGAGTTGCAATGATCATGAGAACGGTGAGGAATCAGCCCATAACTACACAGGAGGTTCTTGTCAATGATCTCAAGGCAGCTGGGACCATAGTCACCAAGAAAACAATTGGTAACACACTACGCCGTGAAGGACTGAAATCCTGCAGCGCCCGCAAGGTCCCCCTGCTCAAGAAAGCACATATACAGGCCCGTCTGAAGTTTGCCAAAGAACATCTGAATGATTCAGACGAGAATTGGGTGAAAGTGTTGTGGTCAGATGAGACCAAAATTGAGCTCTTTGGCATCAACTCAACTCGCCGTGTTTGGAGGAGGAGGAATGCTGCCTATGACCCCAAGAACACCATCCCCACCATCAAACATGGAGGTGGAAACATTATGCTTTGGGGGTGTTTTTCTGCTAAGGGGACAGGACAACTTCACCGCATCAAAGGGACGATGGACGGGGCCATATACCATCAAATCTTGGGTGAGAACCGCATTCCCTCAGCCAGGGCATTGAAAATGGGTCGTGGATGGGTATTCCAGCATGACAATGACCCAAAACACACGGCCAAGGCAACAAAGGAGTGGCTCAAGAAGAAGCACATTAAGGTCCTGGAGTGGCCTAGCCAGTCTCCAGAACTTAATCCCATAGAAAATCTGTGGAGGGAGCTGAAGGTTCGAGTTGCCAAACGTCAGGCTCAAAACCTTAATGACTTGGAGAAGATCTGCAAAGAGGAGTGGGACAAAATCCCTCCTGAGACGTGTGCAAACCTGGTGGCCAACTACAAGAAACGTCTGACCTCTGTGATTGTGGTCCTCTGTAGCTCAGCTGGTAGAGCACGGCGCTTGTAACGCCAAGGTAGTGGGTTCGATCCCCGGGACCACCCATACACAAAAAAAATGTATGCACGCACGACTGTAAGTCGCTTTGGATAAAAGCGTCTGCTAAATGGCATATTATTATTGCCAACAAGGGTTTTGCCACCAAGTCATGTTTTGCAGAGGGGTCAAATACTTATTTCCCTCATTAAAATGCAAATACATTTATAACATTTTTGACATGCGTTTTTCTGGATTTTTTTGTTTTTATTCTGTCTCTCACTGTTCAAATAAACCTACCATTAAAATTATAGACTGATCATGTCTTTGTCAGTGGGCAAACGTACAAAATCAGCAGGGGATCAAACACTTTTTTCCCTCACTGTAAGTATTTGATACATCAAAAAAGCAGAACTTAATATTTTGTACAGAAACCTTTGTTTGCAATTACAGAGATCATACGTTTCCTGTAGGTCTTGACCAGGTTTGCACACACTGCAGCAGGGATTTTGGCCCACTCCTCCATACAGACCTTCTCCAGATCCTTCAGGTTTCGGGGCTGTCGCTGGGCAATACGGACTTTCAGCTCCCTCCAAAGATGTTCTATTGGGTTCAGATCTGGAGACTGGCTAGGCCACTCCAGGACCTTGAGATGCTTCTTACGGAGCCACTCCTTAGTTGCCCTGGCTGTGTGTTTCGGGTCGTTGTCATGCTGGAAGACCCAGCCACGACCCATCTTCAATGCTCTTACTGAGGGAAGGAGGTTGTTGGCCAAGATCTCGCGATACATGGCCCCATCCATCCTCCCCTCAATACGGTGCAGTCGTCCTGTCCCCTTTGCAGAAAAGCATCCCCAAAGAATGATGTTTCCACCTCCATGCTTCACGGTTGGGAAGGTGTTCTTGGGGTTGTACTCATCCTTCTTCTTCCTCTAAACACGGCGAGTGGAGTTTAGACCAAAAAGCTATATTTTTGTCTCATCAGACCACATGACCTTCTCCCATTCCTCCTCTGGATCATCCAGATGGTCATTGGCAAACTTCAGACGGGCCTGGACATGCGCTAGCTTGAGCAGGGGGACCTTGCGTGCGCTGCAGGATTTTTATCCATGACGGCGTAGTGTGTTACTAATGGTTTTCTTTGAGACTGTGGTCCCAGCTCTCTTCAGGACATTGACCAGGTCCTGCCATGTAGTTCTGGGCTGATCCCTCACCTTCCTCATGATCATTGATGCCCCACGAGGTGAGATCTTGCATGGAGCCCCAGACCAAGGGTGATTGACCGTCATCTTGAACTTCTTCCATTTTCTAATAATTGCCCAAACAGTTGTTGCCTTCTCACCAAGCTGCTTGCCTATTGTCCTGTAGCCCATCCCAGCCTTGTGCAGGTCTACAATTTTATCCCTGATGTCCTTACACAGCTCTCTGGTCTTGGCCATTGTGGAGAGGTTGGAGTCTGTTTGAGTGTGTGGACAGGTGTCTTTTATACAGGTAACGAGTTCAAACAGGTGCAGTTAATACAGGTAATGAGTGGAGAACAGGAGGGCTTCTTAAAGACAAACTAACAGGTCTGTGAGAGCCAGAATTCTTACTGGTTGGTGATCAAATACTTATGTCATGCAATAAAATGCAAAATAATTACTTTAAAATCATACAATGTGATTTTCTGGATTTTTGATAAAAATTACAGACCTCTACATGCTTTGTAAGTAGGAAAACCTGCAAAATCGGCAGTGTATCAAATACTTGTTCTCCCCACTGTAAGTGACCAGGGACGGTGAGGGACAGGAAGAGGTTGAAGGAGGCCAGCCGGAGTTTGCCGAGGAGTCTTATTCTGAGTGCAGGCGATGAACGCGGCGACGTTAGGGACCATGGTGGGCTACCAAAAGCGTTGTCGCACAAAGGCCAGGGTCCGACGGGAGCCAGGGTGGCAGGCAAGCCTGGAGGAATGAGCCCATTCCAGGACCGGGGAGCGGGCAGCATCTAGGACAAACATCCGGTTAGCCGGGCCCTCCCCGGGGTCCTCTATTCCCCAGATGAGTGTAGCTGCCAGACACGAGGTAGGAATGATGGTCTCGGGGTCCGAGGGTGTAGCAGGGGGGCTATAGCGGTGTGAAAGGGCATCTGGCTTAACATTCTTGGACCCCGGGCGATAGGAGATAGTTAAGTTGAACCAAGTGAACAGCAGGGCCAATCGAGCTTGCCTGGAGTTGAGACGCTTGGCGGTGCGGAGATATTCCAGGTTCTTGTGATCCGTCCACACAATGAATGGCTGTTCCGCCCCCTCTAACCAGTGCCTCAACTCCTCCAATGCCATCTTCACTAAGAGTAGTTCTCGATTCCCCACATCATAATTCCTCTCTGAGGCGTTAAAACGATGGGAGAAGAAAGCGCAGGGATGCAGTTTAAGGTCCAGGGCAGAACACTGGGAAAGGACGGCCCCCACTCCGACATCCGAAGCGTCTACCTCCACCACGAACTGACGGGATGGGTCCGGATGGATTAATATGGGAGCTGTGGTGAAGCGGTGCTTAAGGTCCAGGAACGCACGTTCAGCAGCTGGGGACCACGTGAACGGGACCTTGGGAGAGGTGAGTGCTGAGAGGGGGGAAGCCAGGGTGCTGTAACCCCGCATAAAACGGCAATAGAAATGGGAAAATCCTAAGAAGCGTTGCAGCTGCACTCTGGACGTGGGTTGGGGCGAATCAACCACCGTTCTCACCTTTCCGGGATCCATCTGCACATTACCAGCAGCGATGATGTATCCAAGGAAGGAGACGGTGTAGCGATGGAATTCGCATTTTTCAGCTTTGACAAAAAGCTGTTTCTCCAAGAGACGCTGGAGGACGTGTCAGACCTGGAGAACGTGTTCTTGAGCTGAGCGGGAAAAGACGAGGATGTCGTTGAGGTAGATGAACCGGTTCAACATGTCACGGAGAACGTCGTTAACCAGGGCCTGGAACACAGCAGGAGTGTTGGTCAGACCGAATGGCATCACCAGGTATTCGGAGTGTCCGCTAGCAGTGTTGAAGGCTCTCTTCCTCTCGTCACCTTCCCGTATCCGCACCAGATGGTAGGTGTTCCGCAGGTCCAACTTAGAAAAAATGGTGTCCCCCTGGAGCGGCTCGAAAGCCGAGGCGATGAGTGGCGGCGGGTAACGGTTCTTAACTGTGATGTCATTGAGGCCCCGGTAGTCGATGCACGGGCGCTGGGTTTTGTCCCTCTTCTCCACAAAGAAGAACCCTGCGCCGGCGGGGGAGGCAGAAGGACATATACACCCTGCAGTCAGCGAGTCCTCATTGTACGTCTCCATAGCCTTGGTCTCCGGACCCAAGAGTGAATACAGCTGTCCCCCGGGTGGTGTAGTGCCCGGGAGAAGGTCGATCCCGCAATCATAGGGTTGATGTGGAGGAAGCGAAGTGGCCCGGGCCTTGCTGAAAACCTCCCGGAGGTCCTGGTACTCCGTGGGAACGGCGGAGAGGTCCGAGGTTTCTTCTGAGCCCATAGGAAGACGTCCCAGGGCAGGCTGCGCCGACTTCAGGCAATGGGCGTGGCTGAACGGGCTCCAGCCCATGATAGCACCAGCAGTCCAGTTGATAAGGGGATTGTGTCGCTGGAGCCAAGAATCCCAATACCATGGGAACCTGAGGAGACTTGATGAGCATAAACTGCATTGACTCACTGTGGTTCCCTGACACTCGCAGGTTGATAGGAGTGGTATTGTGGGTGACTGCCTAAAGAACGCCCATCCAGTGCTCTAAAGTCCATGGGAATGGAGAGGGGCTGAGTGGGGATGCCCAGCTCTGACACCAGGGTAGCGTCCATTAAACTCTCATCGGCCCCAGAGTCAATGAGAACCCGGAGAGATTTCGACTGGTCGCCCCACAGCAGGATGGCATGGAGAGGGGTGCGAGTAAGGGGAGAAGGAAAGTTCTCCGTATGGCCCACCAGAGTACTCGTACCTACATTTACATTTACATCATTTAGCAGACGCTCTTATCCAGAGCGACTTACAAATTGGTGCATTCAACTTATGATAGCCAGTGGGACAACCACCTTTTTTTATGGGGGGTGGGGGAAGAAGGATTACTTTATACTATTCCAGGTATTACCTACTGATGAGCCTGGTCTTTTAATGGACAGGTAGACACGTAATGACCGGTAGTCCCGCAATACAGACAACTGCTGGAGACAGCCTAGCTCTGCCCAGTTGCATTGGCTCCGGAAGAGGCGAGTCGGCAGACCTCGGAGACTCTCGGGGGAACTCGAGTAACCTCGGATTCTCTCGGGAACGTAGACGCCAGGGACTACCGGGATTCCTCGGGAGGCAAGGTGGGATCCTTGGGAGAGCGAGTGGGACCGGAATCAGACCTCCTCTCCCTCCTACGTTCCCGTAGCCGCCCATCGATCTGGATGATCAAGGCTATGTGCAAGGCTAAATCCGTAGGCAGCTCCCGGGCTGCGAGCTCGTCTTTAACCTCCTCCGATAATCCATGAAGGAACGTGTCGAACAGGCACTCTCGGCAGCCAACGTGCGGAAATCAACCGCATAGTCCGCCACACTGCGGGACTCTTGACAAAGCTGGAGTAACTTCCGGGCAGCCTCTCTCCCGGACAACGGAGAATCGAAAACCTTTTTCACCTCAGAAACACTAGAAAAACAGGGGCTAGGGAGAAACAGGAGTACTGGAAAAACACGCTGGTAGGCTTGACGAGACAAGACGAACTGGCAACAGACAAACAGAAAACACAGGTATAAATGCACAGGGGATAATGGGGCTACGGATAGCGGGAGGAAAACTCCATATTGAGTCAATACTGCCGCCTATGGGTAAACATACTATTTTTTATTTAACCAGGTAAGTTGACTGAGAACATATTCTCATTTACAGCAACAACCTGGGGAACAGTTACAGGGGAGAGGAGATGAATGAGCCAATTGGAAGTTGGGGATGATTAGGTGGCCATGATGGTATGAGGGCCATATTTGGAATTTAGCCAGGACACCAGGGTTAACACCCCTACTCTTACGGCAAGTTCCATGGGATCTTTAGTGACCACAGAGAGTCAGGACTTCCATTTCCCATCCGAAAGACGGCACCCTACACAGGGCAACTGCCATGGGATCTTTTTTTAGACCAGAGGAAAAGGTGCCTCCTACTGGCCCTCAAACAACACTTCCAGCAGCATCTGGTCTCCCATCCAGTGACAACCCTGCTTAGCTTCAGAGGCAAGCCAGCAGTGGGATGCAGGGTGGTATGCTGCCGGCTAAATGCTTAACATAAATATACCAGGTTACTACACTTTTCTATTATTTATCTATTTTCTTTCTCTCTGCATTGTTGGGAAGGGCCCTTAAGAAAGCATTTCACTGTTAGACTACACCTGTTACTTACGAAGCATATGACGAATACAATTTTATTTCATTTTCTAGCCACTCTCCTGGACCCTACTCTCAGCCTAAGCCAGTCGCGTCGGATGTCCCTGTCAGGCCTACAGGCCATGGCCCAGTGGTCGGACCCTCTGCTATTGTCAGGGGGCTCCCATGGGCTAAGTTATATCCCACAAGGTGATCACGACAGACACATCACCCCAAGGGTGGGGTGCACTGTACGAAGGCAAATCGATTCAGGGGGTATGGACACTGGTGCAGAGTACACTGCATATCAATTACCCAGAGCTCCTAACGGTGTATCTGGTGCTCAGGCGCTTCACCCTGCTTCTGTCGGGCCGGGCTTGTGCTGGCCAGAACCGACAATATGTCAGTGGTGGCGTGCATCATCAGACGGCGAGTCGCTCTCCCTCCTAACCTTACCATGCTCCCTATTGCTGGGGAGCAGTGTGCACATGCTCTCGCTTTGGGCGATGCATGTCCCTGGTTGCCTCAACTTGGGTGCAGATATTTTATCCAGGTGGGACCCTCTCTCACAGGAGGGGAGTCTACACGCCTGGGTGGTCTCCCAGATATTGGACATGCTTCGCGAAAAAACTTGCAGTGTCGTTTATTTTTCTCGATGAGGGACCCGAGTGCCCTGTTGTGAACGGAGGTTCAAGCGCACCAGTTGCCTCAGACCCTCCTTTCCACGTTTTCGCCAGTGGTTCTGATTCAGCCCATGTTGGAGAGGGCATGACGGGAGGGCTCATCATTGATTCTTGTGGCTCCCCGTTGGCCCAGGCAGCCTTGGTTCGCAGAGATCATTCGCCTTTTTAGGTGGGGACCCATTGCAACTCTCGTTGCGCAGGGACCTGTTGTCCCAGACACACGGGCAGATTTGGCAAGCGAGGCCGGAGATTTGGTTCCTACGGGCCTGGCCCCTGAGAGGGCCAATCTGATGACTAGAGGTTTACCTCCGAATGTTATTGCTACCATTCAGTCTGCAAGGGTGCCCTTCACGAGAGGACTTTATGCATATAAGTGGAAAGCGTTGAGCTCTGGTGCCAAGATAAAGGACTTTTTCCTTTTCAGTGCTCTGTGAGGAACATTCTTATGTTCGTACAGGAGCTTTTTGAGCAGGGGCGGGCATTCTGGTTGTGCGGTTCCTGAAAGGTATACGTAATCTCAGACTGGTCTCTTAACCTATTAAGCCCACATGAGACTTGGCGGAGTCGGTGGATCTGAAGACAAAACCTCCCTGCTCATGGCTTTGTACTCAGCTAAACATGTTGGGGACCTTCACGCGTTATACGGTACGCTGTTCGCCCCGGGCGACTCTAAGGAGGTGACGTCTATCAAATGTGGCCTTTGCCCTGGAAAGTCATGGCTATGATCCTACAGGTCCTTAGCTTTTGAGCTATTTCCATTTTGGCCTCCTTTTGCTTCTGAAGAGCAACAGAGGTTACATGCCCTGTGTCCGGTGCAAACTTTACGCATGTACATTGAGGACACGGGATATCCAGTTATGTGAAAATCTTTTTGTCCATTGGGGTCGGCTTGCGGCGTGATTATATTTCCCCATAGTATGTTGTACCGAAGTTGACTGACTGAAAGGGAACGTAATGTTATGACTATAACTACTGTTCCCTGAAGGAGGGAAACGAGGTATAACACCGGGTTGGCCCCGCGCCACATGTTCCTGGGCTCCATGAAGAGCGGTATTAAATTGAAGGAATTAATCAGAGCCTCACGCTTATCACCTGTGGAAGGAGGGGCTTCCAGCAAGGCGCAGATTTCATTGGCCTTGTCATGCGCGATTGTAGATCCTTCAATCAAAGTGCGACTTCCAATAGTATGTTGTACTTCGTTTCCCCCCTTTCAGGGAACAGTAGTTATAGCCATAACATTACATTTCTCCATAATAGGACTGATGCCATGGGCAGTGTCTAGGTAAACTAGACCAGTTAAGTATCCATCTTCTTTTGCTGACTGAACTTCCATCATGAGATCTCCGAGCTCGCTTAGCTTGAGAGTCTCCGCTGGAGATTCTGGGGAAGCTGTCTAACCTCTTGAAGATAAGCTTTCCATGATTTCCGGTGCGTAACGCTGTTTTAGTCTGTTACATGCCTTTCTTAGTGTTGCGCTTGGGTCTTTGATGTGTACCGAGCTTATCCTCTTTACGTGTTCCGAAGACTCTTTGCCTAGATCCAGCACCTCACTAGCAGTGAGGTCCAGGCCCTTGGTAGCGTTGTTGAATAATAACTGCCATGCCCTGAAGCTCTCAGGCTGGTCGTCAAACTGTGCGAGTCCTGTGTTCAGTAACTCTTGACATGCTAGATACTTAGCAAAGTCTATCATGTTGGCTTTGGACTGGTTTCCCAAAGCTGTGTAGTTTTGCAGGGTGTAGGGCTGTGTTAGGGCAAATAAGCAAAGAGAAACGACAGTCCATCATTACTTTAAGACATGAAGGTCAGTCAATACGGAACATTTCAAGAACTTTGAAAGTTTCTTCAAGTGCAGTCGCCAAAACCATCAAGCGCCGCTATGATGAAACTGGCTCTCATGAGGACCGCCACAGGAAAGGAAGACCCAGAGTTACCTCTGCTGCAGAGGATTAGTTCATTAGAGTTAACTGCACCTCAGATTGCAGCCCAAATCAATGCTTCACAGAGTTCAAGTAACAGACACATCTCAACATCAACTGTTCAGAGGAGACTGCGTGAATCAGGCCTTCATGGTCGAATTGCTGCAAAGAAACCACTACTAAAGGACACCAATAAGAAGAAGAGACTTGCTTAGGCCAAGAAACACGAGCAATGGACATTAGTCCGGTGGAAATCTGTCCTTTGGTCTGATGAGTACAAATTTGAAGTTTTTGGTTCCAACCGCCGTGACTTTGTGAGACGCAGAGTAGGTCAACAGATTATCTCTGCATGTGTGGTTCCCACTGTGAAGCATGGAGGAGGAGGTGTGATGGTGCTTTGCTGGTGACACTGTCTGTGATATATTTAGAATTTAAGGCACACTTAACCAGCATGGCTACCACAGCATTCTGCAGCGATATGCAATCCCATCTGGTTTATGCTTAGTGGGACTATAATTTGTTTTTCAACAGGACAATGACCCAAAACACACCTCCAGGCTGTGTAAGGGCTATTCGACCAAGGACAGTGATGGAGTGCTGCATCAGATGACCTGGCCTCCACAATCACCTGACCTCAACCCAATTCAGATGGTTTGGGATGAGTTGGACCGCAGAGTGAAGGAAAAGTAGCCAACAAGTGCTCAGCATATGTGGGAACAACTTCAAGTCTGTTGGAAAAGCATTCCTCATGAAGCTGGTTGAGAGAATGCCAAGAGTGAGCAAAGCTGTCATCAAAGCAAAGGGTGGCTATTTGAATAATCTAAAATCTAAAATATATTTTGATTTGTTTAACACTTTTGTGGTTACTACATGATTCCATATGTGTTATTTTATAGTTTTGGTCTCTTCATTATTATTCTACAATGTAGAAAATAGTAAAAATAAAGAAAAACCCTTGAATGAGTAGGTGTGTCCAAACTTTTGACTGGTACTGTATGTATGTCATTTTGTGTGAGAGGATGGCTAATTTTATTGTGGAACACCTCATCCTCTAGTTCTACTGCTGTCTCCCAGATCTCAGCCTGAGCCAGTGCTGCGGCTGCCTCTCTATGAAGACTTAACATGTCTAACTCAGCTTCAAATGAAGCTTTTTCTACTTCAATCCATGCCTCTCTGTCGGCGAATGATGCATGGGCGCCTGCTTCCTCTGCCCTGGCGCGGGCTCTAGTTGCTGCAGTGGCTGATGATCTTGAAGATCCTCTTCTACAACGGACCTGAGATGCTCGGTCAACTTGTCCTTCTTTGACTTCCATGGTTCGGGTGTACTGTGCGTGGATCCACTGCCATAGTAGTTGCTGTGCCAGCTGGTCCCCTGCCTTTTTACTGTACTGTCCTCCTTTGGGTGTGTGTAACCGAAATTAGACAGCCAGCCAAACTCCATTCAAAAACCATGTCAAGAGTCAGGTTTAGGCTTTCTCCAAACTTTCAGTATTAAATGACTGATGTACCGGTGTAAAAAGGCAATGCTTTTTGAAGGCAGAAACAACAAGGATGTCAAGAGAGTACATATTACTGGAGTACATATTACTGTGCAGAACTTTGGTCAACTGATCCCATTGATATGTCCTGTTTACAGGCACCACAGAAGAAGTACCATAGAATAAGTGCGGTCAACAAGGTGCAATACAATAGAATGGCCAGCAGATGGCACTAAATCACAAAACGCATTCAACACCACAATGAGAGGCAGAAGATTAACCATTCGGAATTAATGGCTTCGAAGGTCACGTGTTCATTCCCAGCAGTAGACACTTGTTTTTTGTTTTAAGCCTTTCCCAAACCTTAATCTTAACCATTCGGAATTAATGCCTAAACTTATGTTTTAGTTTCACATTTGACAGCTAAGCTACAGCACCACATGGCGTAATTTAAACGTCTAGCCATGGCGTAATTCTGTTACTGCAGTTGTGCCATGGGTTGGCGTTTATTTAGAGATTGGGTTGCACACATGCACACACACACACACACACACACACACACACACACACACACACTAGTGATAAGTGGTAAAAGAGGATGATCGCAATGCCGGCTATGTTATGTGTGATGATTGTGAGGCGCTATACAAATTCAACAGTCACAAGATGGGTCTTGAAATAGGCCTTTGGCATGTCAAGGGAACTGTAGCCTACTGTTCAGATGGGTTAAATGGAAACTGAAATCTGGACACTGACTGTAGGTCTATAACCTCTCACATAGCCTTAATAAAAACTCCTGCAGAATTAAGCATTTCTTGCAGTAAAATGATACACCAAATGTAGGCAAAATTTGGGCTTGGGAACAGGAGTGTAGAAATGATTTATTTCTGCATCTTGAGAGAATGCAATGCTCAGTTAGATACCATCTGTAGAGGTGCTGTCTTCATCATAAAAGCATCATAAAAGCTGATAGTATTTCAACCACCTAAAATATGCATTGAAGCCGAACTGAAATCTTATCAGAAACACATTGCACTCTAAAAAGTAAAGGTTCCTGGAGGATCCCTTAGGGGTTCTTCAAATTGAAACTGTGGGAGAACCCTTATAAGTTCTTTGAAAAACCCTTTAAAAGGGTTCTTCAAAGAACCAATTTTAATGGATTCTCAAATAACCTTTGAAGAACCCTTTGGGGTTAATTTTTGAACTACCCCCTTCCCCTATTATTAATAATAATATGCATAACAATAACAACAATAACACAATATTTTAGTTGTCAGTGTTTATTATGATTTTAGTGGCAAAATATGAGGTAAACTCCCAGCAGAGCCCCAAGTCCAATGGGTATATCCTCTGACGTGTTGATGTTAATGTGTTGATGTTCTCCGTATCCATAGCCAATAATGATTTTGCAGTGCATGGTGATCGAACAGGTTTCCTGTTATATTCATCAGAGGTGTAGGGAGGGTGAAGTCTGTGAATCCAATTTTAATTATAGAGATGTTTAACAAAACATGCACACAACAGTATCCATACCTTGGTTTTTGTGGTAAATGTGAATGAAAAAAACGGTTGATAATGGTTTTCATACACATACCTTGTCCATAATGTAGAGGCCTATGGGATATTCAATGAAGAGGTAAGGGAGGAGGATGGTAAATGTGATCTGCATAACATACCAATACCAATTGACATACCTTTGTATGCCTCCTTGTCTGTATACCTGCAGACACAGACACAAAAGTGAGCAGTTCATTCATCTGCACCCAATACAGCTAGCCTTCAACATATTCTTATAGCATACATCTTCTTAGTGCTTTGTTGATTGATATCCATTGAATGGTGTCCATTTTCTGTTTTAGAAAGATTTGCACAAATATGAAAAGATAGATGGTATCATCATAAAACAATATCAATTTAGATCATACAAGTGACAAACCTTACCTTAAATGTTTCGTTACGTGCCTGCACCTGCTGTCCTTTCAAATCCAAATATTTCAGTTGGGCAGTTAGGTTCCTGCAAGAACCCCCACCAACTAAGGAGGTTCCTCGATGAACCCCACCTCCTATGGGGTTCTTGGAAGAACCTTTTGGGGGCAATTTTCAGTGCCAAGAACCTTAAGGTTCTTCGAAGAACTTTGAGGATCTTAGAAGAACCGTTGTTGAACAGCTAATTTTTAGAGTGTATGGCACATGTTCTATATTTGTGGGTTAGGGTTGGGTGCAGGTCTCATATTGTCACTTTATCACATAAAGTCAGGCGGTTGCGGATGGGTTATTAGTAATTGCGGGAGGGTGCAGGTGAACAAACAGCTGACCCGTGCACCACTAACACACACACACACACACACACACAGCTATGTCTTACTACACTTGTGAGGACTTTTTGGGAACCAACAATTGATTCCCATTCAAAATCTTATTTTCCCTAACCCCTAAACCTAACCCTAACCTTAACCCCTAACTCTAAACCTAGCCACTAACCCCTAACCCTAATTCTAACCCTAACATTAATTATATCCCTAACCCTAAACCTAACCCCTTAGCTTAAAATAGCCTTTTTACAAGTGAGGACCGGCAAAATGTCCTTACTTCTCTGAATTTTAGTTGGTTTACTACTCTTGTGAGGACTTCTGGTACTCACTAGTATAGTAAAACATGCACACAGACGCACGCACGCACACACAAATTCAGCTGCAGCCAAGATGCAGTGCAATATAAACAGCAGAGAAAGGGGTGACAGAGAGAGTGAGTTTACTGATGGATTGACATCCAGTATGAGACGGTGTGCTGCCAGTGTGTTTAAAAGGTGTGTGTTTGTGTGTGTGTGTAGTACCTGTGTGTGTGAGGAGGGAGTGCATATTCTTCTACAAGTGTCCAATGAGAGGTGAATAGTTTTTCTATATAAATGCTCCTCAGAAATCAGCCATACTGTCACTGTGAACCTGCGCTGAACCCACCTCTTGTCAACTGCCATGACTGTCTTATCCCCACTCTCCTTCTCTGCATTGCCTGCTCTCCCGTTAGAAAAAAAACACATGAAAAAAGAATGTGAAAAAAATGGCTAAACTTTAGGGCTTAACTGTATACGCACACCAAATAGCCTACACAGCCAAATGTTTTTTTTTTTTTTTACACATTTATATTTCACCACATCCAGCTACATCTGGTGTCCCATCCAGGGACCGACCAGGACCGAACCTGCTTCGCTTCAGAGGCAAACCAGTGGGGTGCAGGGTGCTATGTTGCTGGAATGAATGTGCCAAAACCTGCAACTGGAAAAAAGGCAGAAAAAGCAAAGGCCAGGGTAACATAATCAAAGACAGGCAAAATTGCAGGAAAGAGGGAAGTGATTTATTTAATTGCGTAATGTTTTTTTTTTATCACTGAAAACTAATTTTTTTTGCATCTATTTACAATTCATTTGTTCTCCCATTTTGAAATTACTTTCTTGCAATATTTTGTTTCGCTATCAATACTTTTGGGTTTATATTTTACTTTCAATATCATTATTTTTGTTTGAAATACTAAGAATTTTGTTCTCGACTTCAGAAGTTTAGCTTGATATGAATGGCACAAGAGTATGTCACTCACTAGAGGATTGCACCATATAATAACACTATTACTCTATTAAAGGTGTTTAAAGCAGCAATCCTTAATTGAAACATCAACAAAATGTTTTCCCCGCCACAGTTTCAGTAAAAAGCTGAGGGATGGGGCTGGAGAAATACAACCACTTTCAAATCCATAGACTATGCTATGGATCCAAGGGCTGACCATCCATGATATCAAAACTATAGTTTTAACCATGTTTTTAGGCTGGTTGTTTACCTTGTTTACAAACATTGGAGTAAAACAAGCTTATATTTTGGGTTCTGATGGGGTACGACAGTTGAATTAAGCTCATGATTTATACGTTATATTTTTCAAGAATCAATGAGTATCATTAGTCCAAAAATGGATGTAGCAACTAAGGATTGCCCCTTTAACATGCAGTGACATTCATACAGCAGAACTATGTCGCCATTTGAATGTGATCCATTAACCTGCCTCAAAATTATTCTGTCCATTATGTCCCACGAAGTCACTCAATTGTCCCAAATTTGGGCCTCTTAGATGTGGTCGCCCTACTTCCACTGGTGGAAACATTGCTACTGCAACATGTTAACACCATCTTGCAGTGAGGAGAATAACATCATTTTAACCCCACATGTGAATCTGCAATCCCACATGTGAAAGTGAGATGTGGTGTTTTCTTACATGTGAATATGTAAATATTTTCACATGATTGAATTTAGCATGAGATTTTCATGTGAATGTTTTGCATATCAAATGTTCACATGTGAAAGTTAACATTTGAAATCATAGCTTTCACTTGTGATACTGCAATTCATGTTACTCTAAATTTAATACATGTGAAAATAGGGTTTCACATGTGAAATTTAAGATAAACATGTGAAAACAGCTATTTCACATGTAAAAAAAAATGGACTCTCTCGCTCCATCTCTCACTTTACTCGGTCCCCTTTCCTTACGCTCCCTTTATCTTTCACTCTCACTTTCTGGTTCCCATACTCTCTACATGTCCCTAGCTCCATTTTTTAAAAGTCTCTCTAAAACCATTTTTTACAACATTCACCCACCCGATCCCTCCCTTACATATCCCTCTTTCTTTCTCTCTCTCTCTCTGTAACTCCTTGCGATCATTTGGAATGTTCTGGTCTTATAAAAAAGTCACTCTTAATCAGAAGAACCTGGCACATTTTGGCAATGAGCTGCACTTATGGTAATTCAATCAGACATGAGAGAGAGAGAGAGACAGAGAGAGAGGGGGGTTGGTAGAAAGGGGGCATGAGGAGGGTAGTGAGTGTAAGAAGGGGAAAATAAGAGATTGAGAAAAACAGGGAGGAAAAAGGAGAAAGGTGGGAGGGAGAAGAGAGGGGGAGTAAGGGGTTAAACGGTTGATAAGCAGTTTGATCCACATGTGGAAATGATTGTCTAATTAAAGCAGATCTGTGTGAGTTTGGCCGGGCGGCCAGCTCTAGGAAGAGTCTTGGTGGTTCCAAACTTCTTCCATTTAAGAATGATGGAGGCCACTGCGTTCTCGGGGACCTTCAATGCTGCAGAAATGTTTTGGTACCCTTCCCCAGATCTGTGCCTCAACACAGTCCTGTCTCTGAGCTCTACGGACAATTCCTTTGACCTCATGGCTTGATTTTTGCTCTGACATGCACTGTCAACAGTGGGACCTTATATAGACAGGTGTGTGCCTTTCCAAATCATGCCCAATCAATTGAATTTACCACAGGTGGACTCCAATCAAGTTGTAGAAACATCTCAAGGATGATCAATGGAAACAGGATGCACCTGACCTCTATTTCGAGACTCATAGCAAAGGGTCTGAATACTGAATGAGGTATTTCTATTTTTCATAAATTTCGGTCTGAATACTTTCTGAATGCATCGTATGTCTCCCTGTGTCTGTCTGTCTCTATTGAGGGAAAGGCAACACCATTAAACACCCATTGACACTAGAACAACTTACTTTAAATGTGTTTGTGTGTGTGTGTGTGTGTGTGTGAGAGTGTGAGAGAGAGAGAGAGAGAGAGAGAGAGAGAGAGAGAGAGAGAGAGATGATTTAAAATTGTTTTTGTGTAAGCATTCATGCATTTGCATGAGTCTCTTTAAATGTATGTTTCTACATTTCCTGTGTGTTAATACTGTGTGTTTGTATGGCTGTCTTTTCCATGTCTGCATATGTGAAGGGCATGCCTGAGAGTGTGTTTATGTAATGTATGGGTGGGTACATCATGTGTGTGTCGATGGCAAGGCGGTAGAGCTGGAGGCACAGAGTGTTTTGCAGGTGTGTTTGTTGGCAGCAGTTTCTGTTGATTTACAAAACCCTCTGTAATTATCAGCATGCCCTGTCACAGCATGTTTTGACTAAACTCATAACCCTAGTGTCTCCACAGCACAAACACACTTATTTGCGCATATATGCACACAAAGAAAAGGTGCACGCGCACACACACACAGGCACAGCCACACACATACAGAAAAAAACATGCACATAAAGAAAAACACTACTAATCATTCAACATCCTGATTAACACACACACACACACACAAAAAAAACATATGTTCAAAAGCACAAACACATCAGTCAATGCATAGAAAACAGTAAAAACACTAATCCACACAAACACAGTCAAGGAACTCACACCCAGACTCTCCAAAGAAGAAACATTCTTTTTTTTTTGTTCTTTTTTTTGGGGGGGTAGATCAGCTTTAATATTGCAGATAGATTGTAACTTCCATCAATGTAATTGTCTGCATCACTTTCAATCCCCCAAAAGGTGGGGGGGTTTTCTCGCATATATTATATATATATATATATACACATACACTATTTTGTTTGTGGTTACTCCAATAGGGCTTATTGCTTGTTGTACAGTACTTGTTTCTTATTTTTATTTGCCAACAGCGCCCTCTAGTATGAGAAAGATGAACTGCCCAATTGCGTAGGAATTCCAACTGGCTTCCCAATTTAGAGAATGGCGAGGGTCCGTTTCTACCATTCTACCATTCTTGTACTTACAATATAGTCTACACACGGAGCTATGTAATCAATTGCTCAAATTGATTTAATCATTAATTTTGTGCCATTATTGTAAATCATTGTGATTAACGGTGATTAACTGCAATGATTAAATGTAATTAACTGCAATTTATTTAACTTCCGAAAAATGACTCGATTCAAATGAACTCCCATATTCTTAATGAATTACACAACTATAGGCACAGTACATAACTGCTACATAGAAAATTATAAAAAATGTATGAATTACATTTTTTAATGGCTGCGTTTGATGTAGCCTATATCTTTATTGCTTGTGTTATATTGCTTGTGCTACATATTGTTATAAAGAGAGGTCTAAGTTTAAAGCATCTGCGTCACATCATGACTTCTTTATTCAAATCCGTCAAACTTCTATGATGTTCCATTAAAATGAATGTTATGCCACATGTATGTTGTGCTTATGAATGTGTAATTTTCCCATTCTGAATATAAGTTGATATAAATTGTTTCTAAATTACTGTAAACTGTAGGGATTTCGTGTAATTCTGTGCGTAATTGTGCATTAATACCCAAAGGGCGCAGTTTCATGTATGGTTATATGACCAATGTCTGAAACATGATGAATGACTCTATACACGTTTCTTGATTCGGAAACAACGTGGTCTCAAGCTTGTGCTATATAACGCGCATAGAATTCACCTACTGCCCTGCTAAACCATAAAGTTCCACCACGGAGTGGCGCTGCTTCATTGCGAATAACACGTGAGGACATGCTCTGATGCTCTGGTTGTCATGTCATTCTCTACACGTGCTGGGTAACCAGCTGCCACAGAGAACACTTAACACAAATAAACCCAATAAGACCAATTGTATAATAATGTGTTATAATCTTGGTGTAAAGCATCTGCGTCACTTATCCTGACATCTTTATTAATAATCCGAACATGTAAAAAACACCCTCAGACACAACAGAGGCTGCTAATCAATCAACATACTGATAACTCACACACACAAAACACATACCAACATCTTCAAAAGCACAAACACCACATTTGGAAAACAGTAAAAACACTAATCCCACAAAGTCAAGGAACTCACGTCCAGACTCTCCAAAGAAGAAACTAAGGCAACAGACTGACAATAGAATAAATAAGACTCCACTACACCATAAAAAAAGAATGAAAACAACGTGATGGACACCACAGACACAACACATTCCATTACCCAACACACAATCAGTCACAAAAACACGCAAAAACGACAACACAATATTTTGTTTCTGAATACTCCAGTAGGGCCTACTGCTTGTTGTACAGTAGGCCTACTTATTTTCTGTTTTTATTTGCCAACAGCAACCTAGAATCAGAAAGATAAACTGCCCAATGCTGTAGGAATTCCAACTTGCTTCCCAATGTAGAGAATGGCAAGGGTCAATTTATACCCTTCCCTGAAATGTGCACTGATTCACTCCCCCTCGTGGATTGAAAAGGAATGAACTGCTGTAAGAAATATATTTATAACACATGTAATTGTTTCCATTGAACAAGACAACTACAGTTAATCCCTACACCAATCCAGCTCCATCTAGCCCTACACCAATCCAGCTCCATCTAGCCCTACACCAATCCAGCTCCATCTAGCCCTACACCAATCCAGCTCCATCTAGCCCTGCACCAATCCAGCTCCATCTAGCCCTACACCAATCCAGCTCCATCTAGCCCTGCACCAATCCAGCTCCATCTAGCCCTGCACCAATCCAGCTCCATCTAGCCCTGCACCAATCCAGCTCCATCTAGCCCTGCACCAATCCAGCTCCATCTAGCCCTGCACCAATCCAGCTCCATCTAGCCCTGCACCAATCCAGCTCCATCTAGCCCTGCACCAATCCAGCTCCATCTAGCCCTACACCAATCCAACTCCATCTAGCCCTACACCAATCCAATGCTTTAAATCCATGAAGGGGACAAGAATTGCCCACTTCAGGGAGAAGGGGTAGAGAGTCAGTCCACCAGAGAGAGAGAGAGAGAGAGAGCAACATGTGTCTATGTATATATCATTGCCCAGCCTATAACCAGCCCAAAGTAGTCCCTGGGCATGGTCAGGAAAACAAATTTATGATGACCCTACAAATACGCCCCAATAAGTAATCCCTCGCAACTATAGGCTACATTTGGTGAAACAGCATATATACTGAACAAAAATATAAAAGCAACATGTAAAGTGTTGGTCCCATGTTTCATGAGCTGAAATAAAAGATCCCCAAATTCTTCCATAAGCACAAAAAGCATATTTCTCTCCAATTTTGTGCACAAATTTATTTACATCCCTGTTAGTGAGCATGTATCCTTTGCCAAGATAATATATCCACCTGACAGATGTGGCATATCAAGAAGCTGATTAAACAGCATGATCATTACACAGGTGCACCTTGATCGGGGGACAATAAAAGGCCACTCTAAAATGTGCAGTTTTGTCACACAACACAATGCCACAGATGTCTCAAGTTTTGAGGGAGAGTGCAATTGGCATGCTGACTGCAGGAATGTCCACTAGAGCTATTGAATGCTAATTTCTCTACCATAAGCCGTCTCCAAGTCATTTTAGAGAATTTGGCAGTATGTCCAAATTGCCTTACAACCGCAGACCACGTGTAACCACGCCAGCCCAGGACCTCCACATCCAGTTTCTTCACCTGTCAACGTTGTGAACAGAGTGCCCCATGGTGACGTTGGGGTTATGGTATGGGCAGGCATAAGCTACGGACAAAGAACATAATTGCATTTTATCGATGGCAATTTGAATGCACAGAGATACC
Organism: Coregonus clupeaformis; assembly: GCF_020615455.1. Classification (NCBI taxonomy): domain Eukaryota; kingdom Metazoa; phylum Chordata; class Actinopteri; order Salmoniformes; family Salmonidae; genus Coregonus; species Coregonus clupeaformis. The sequence continues at coordinate 38,966,381 of NC_059201.1, read as the reverse complement.
ATGACAAGATCCTGAGGCCCATTGTCGTGCCATTCATCCGCCGCCATCACCTCATGTTTCAGCATGATCATGCAAGGATCTGTACACAATTTCTGGGAGCTGAAAATGTCCTAGTTCTTCCATGGCCTGCATACTCACCAGACGTCACGGTTGAGCATATTTGGGATGCTCTGGATCGACGTGTACGACAGCGAGTTCCAGTTCCCGCCAATATCCAGCAACTTCGCACAGCCATTGAAGAGGAGTGGGACAACATTCCACAGGCCACAATCAACAGCCTGATCAACTCTAAGCAAAGGAGATGTGTGCTGCATGAGGCAAATGGTGGTCACATATTTTACATTTACATTTTAGTCATTTAGCAGAGCAACTTAGTCACACCAGATACTGACTGTTTTTCTGATCCGCGCCCCTAATTTTTTTTAAAGGTGTCTGTACCAACAGATGCATATCTGTATTCCCAGTCATGTGAAATCCATAGATTAGGGCCTAATGAATTTATTTCAATTGACTGATTTCCTTATATGAACTGTAACTCAGTAAAATCTTCGAAATTGTTGCATGTTGCGTTTATATTATTGTTCAGTGTATATTATAGGCCTACAGTATACACACTGAGCTATGAAAAGAATGACTAACATTCTATTAATCATTAATTTTGTGCCATTCTTGTACGTCGTTGTGTTTTTTTTATAATTGTTTTATTTAACCTTTATTTAACTAGGCAAGTCAGTTAAGAACAAATTCTTATTTACAATGACGGCCTACCAAAAGGAAAAAGGCCTCCTGCGGGGATGGGGGCTGGGATTAAAAATAAAAAATAAAATAAAAATATAGGACAAAACATGACAAGAGAGACACCACTACATAAAGAGAGACCTAAGAAAACAACATATCATGGCAGCAACACATGACAACACAGCATGGTAGCAACACAACATGACAACAACATGGTAGCAGCACAACATGGCAGCAGAACAACATGGTAGCAACAACATGGTAGCAACACAACATGGTAGCAGCACAAAACATGGTACAAACATTATTGGGCACAGACAACAGCACAAAGGGCAAGAAGGTAGAGACAACAATACATCACGCGAAGCAGCCACAACTTTCAGTAAGAGTGTCCATGATTGAGTCTTTGAATGTAGAGATGGAGATAAAACTGTCCAGTTTGAGTGTTTTTTGCAGCTCGTTCCAGTCGCTAGCTGCAGCAAACTGAAAAGAGGAGCGACCCAGGGATGTGTGTGCTTTGGGGACCTTTAAAAGAATGTGACTGGCAGAACGGGTGTTGTATGTGGAGGATGAGGGCTGCAGTAGGTATCTCAGTGGTTAACTGCAATAACTGATTAAATGTGATTAGCCTAACTGCAATTTATTTAACTACCGAAACATTTCTCGATTCATATGAACTCTCATATTCATAATGAATTACACATCTATAGGCACAGTACATAACTGCTACATAACGAATTATAAAATATTAATGAATTACAGTTTTTAATGGTGGCGTTTGATTAACAGACAGTGTGGCCTATATCTGTATTGCATATATTCAATATGATAAAGAGAGGTCATATATAACAATATGGATACCATTCCGTTTTGGTCAAGTGTGTCATAACCAAGCAACTTTGTCACATCAAAATCCGTCAAACTTCTATGATGTTCCATTAAAATGAATGTTATGCCCTTATGTTGTGCTTATGAATGTGTAATTTACCCACTCTGAATCAGTTAATATAAATAGTTACAAAATTACTGTAAACTCTATAACCCTCGTGTCATTCTGTGCGTAATTGCGCATTAATGCCTAAAGGGTGCAGTTTCATGTGTGGTTAATGCCGCGTTCAGGTACTAGTCGGAACTAGGAAACTAGGACATTTCCGACTTGCTAACTGGTTGAACGCGGCACGCGTATAACTACAACCAGTTATCAAGTCGGAAATTTCCGAGTTTCCTGGTTCCGACTAGTACTTGAACGCAGCATATATGACCAACGTCTGAAACATGATAATGAAGTATGACTATACACGTTTCTTGAATCGGAAACAACGTGGTCTAAAGCTTGTGCCATATGACGCATATAGAATTCACCTACTGCCCTGCTAAATCATAAAGTTTGGCCAGCAGGAGTGAACTACGGCGCAGTGAACTCCACAACAGAGTGGTGATGCGTCATTACGAAAAACACGTGAGGACATGCTCTGACGCTCTGGCTGTCGTGTCATTGGCTACCCATGCTGGGTTCACAAGGTTTAAAAGTGACGACGTCTAGTAGCCTATCAGCATTGACCAAATCTAACCAGCTGCCAAAGAGAACATAACACACACAGCCCCTTTTGACCCAATTGTATAATAATGTGTTATAACCTAGGTGTAGGCTAGAGCAGCTGCGTCACTCTTCATGACTTCTTTATTCAAAAACTATTAGCCTATATGATAATAAAACATGAGGTGCACGTACTAAGAGCCCCTCCAGCAGAGCCCAACGACCTACATTCAAATCCGTGTCTATCCGCCGAAAACATGGGCACTCGGGATTCCCATGAGGAAAGCTTTGCATAAGAAAGCTTTGCTGTTTGATGTGTTTTCTCTCAAATAATTGATGTTGACCCACATTCCCACCACGATTCATGCCAATTTCCGATGCTGAGAATCTAGGAAAAAACGAATCGCTTCTGAAGGCAGAACGTGATAAAGAGGTGGAGGGATGGAGGGGAGCGGCAGCACGGTGAGCTCCGCCTACTTCCCATGTGCTAGCCCCCTCTCCGTCCACCCTTCTTATCACAAGGCCTCATATATTTGCATAGAATGTGTGTCAGTAGGACACCAGGCTCCGCGGCTCACATGCCGCGCGCACATGCAACGGTGCTTTACCAGCGTTCCAAATGTCGACAGTCCAACTGTTTCGCCTCCACTCTAGCTCTCCACCAATGAAGACGTGCGAACGAATAACGATTGAGAGGAGGGGAGGGTGGGGGATGAGATACTCTAGAGCGTAACAGAGGCAGTCAGAGAAAGAGCGAGTGTGAGAGTAATCCTTGTCATACAAAACAGAGGTTGAAGGGACAAAAAAAAACTGGTCACATTTCTCAGACACCTGAAAACGTGCTGGTGTAGTGTGGGCGCGGTGTATTGCCTATTAGTGGGTGGGTGTGCTTAAACTTCTTTCACACTTTTGACTTTGGAGATGTTCATGGTGACTGACTGGCACTAAAGCTGAATGCTTGGAATTTATTTTCAAAGAATGCTTGTTATGTTACAGTGATAGTTTACTGTACATCACACGACCTACGAACACCAAGCGAAGCAGGCTAGAGGCAGCAAAGGCACTGAATTACGCACCTTGGAGACGATTTGTAACCATTTCGTCAAACGATACCTGTTTAGGTTTTGCTGATCTTTAAATCAGTTTCGATTTGTTTCCACACTTGACGGGTTTGATGAACCCCCAATGACCTGCATACGGTCTTATTGGGATACCCGCTCTATGCTTTCTTGGCGGTTCATGACTATTTCACCTATATCAACGAAATTCCTACTTGACGCAAGAGACAAACCAACATTTAATAATTCCAGTACCATTTAAAATCAACCAAATACCCGAAAACATGGACAACAGCCCTGGTGAGTTTCATTGCCAAGTTATAACCAATCTATGCTATTGTCAGTTGTAGGCTAAAACATCAATGCATTTGCTAATACACTACTTGTCAACTAATACTACTGAATAAATGTAATGTGTACTGTTTGGGCATATTCCTTCACTGTGTATTGGTATATATACCGTGCGTAATGGTAATGAGTTCATTGATAATGTCATAATCATGTATTGCCCGAGGCTACACAGCATATCCAGATTACTGAATAAATGAATGTCGATTATTTTTTTCCTATTTCTTTTTTTAAATATTGGAGATAGATTTTGGGTTCTATCAAATTAATTGTTTGCATCATAAAAATAAAATAAAAATTTTTGTATTCCCCCCAACCCTACCATACATTTGGCGGACAATATGTCTTCTACTGCTACTAATAGCTATTTTCGCTCACATAAACAGTAGTTAACTAATTATACATACATTCCTAATTTCCTTTTTCTGCAAGTGCTGGATTTTCACCCACAGCGGCCAATACACCATTCATTCTGTTTTTAACTCCAACCCTCCGATGTCCACATATTAACCAATTTTTTCCCACTATAATAACATTTTTGCTATTTCCTTTTGCAATACATCCCTCCATTTTAAGTGAAATGTTACTTCGGTGAGTTATTGGACAGATTATATTTCGCGTATTTAGTTTCTATCATGTAATAGGTAAGGTTTTAGGTGACCTATTTTTAAAAAATATTTTAATAGTAGTATACATTGGAGATAATAAGATAGAAACTATCTGGAATTGCGATAACTATCCCATAAGGCACAATTTTAGATGCGCACTGATAATGCTCAGTGCCTGCTATGAACAAGGTTTTGTTAACTATATCTTAATACTGGCGTTAGTATCATTTTGTTGCTATAAGATTGGCCAAATCTAAGTTTTAATGCCAAGTGTGTTTTTGGATGAAGGCTAATGTGAGTGATGCTCAGGGTATTGAGGGAGTGGGTTGTCGTATGGCATGCCACAATCTTTGCTATTTTGCGGCGATTGAGCTGACTGCTACTTCCTGATTCCCTGCATGTAAACAACAAACTGACGTGCGGTACCGGTCCCACTTTACACGCTCTGTCAGTCTCTGGTGCCTGCAAGTGCTGGTCTGCACTTCATGTGACTATTCCTTCATTGATTTGGTGTCAGCTTCTAATCATACAATCTTCTTTTAGGGATACATTGTTACTTTTACATAATTTGGAACAACTTTGGTTCTCTTTTGCGCAGATGCGCTCAGTCCTTAAAGTTGCCTTGGCTTGGAGAGTTGAGAATTATTGGCGTAATTGAATCAAACCGGATTACGTGGGAAAAACCAAAACTATTCGAATCCTTTCATCTGCACTACTCCAGAAAGGTGTTTCTTCTCTTTGACCTGAGATTGCGTGTTTACGGTCTGTGACACATTTACAGAACTGGTCACGCTACCTGACTGGTGTCTCCCCAAGCTTGTTCAGTGCTGCTGTGCATCATAACTTTCTCATCACGTGTGCCAAGGACCTAACACGCCTATTCAATAGACATGTGAGCCAAAACAATTTTTAAAAGAGCTGGTCCTGACATGAAGGCCAAATTTGAACAGTTAACAGCTATTCAAGCCAGGACCAAATTGAGTAGGTGGTGAATTGGTAACAAAAACTGTTCTATCATGAAATATTATCTTCCCTGATCTACTGCACGCACAAGCAGAGCTACAGTCAAAACATTTTTACCAATATAAAATATAACAAGATATACAAAATACAAGATATGGAATACAAAAAGTAGTCATGCAAATATGAATTACCCTAAATTCATTTCAATATATGCATATGTTTGGGTGCCAAACATATCCTATCGGCTAGTGGGTCATTGGCGTCAGTGGAATGATGACCACTAGCCAACTCTCAGTAATGGGGAGTGTTCAACCTTTATTTCAACTGATATGTTGACCAAGTTGGCCTCCATAGTCCATGAATTCATAGCAGTGAATAATCTCTATGGCAGGTCACAATATGGGCAGGAGGGGGTTCCCATATAAAGGGAATCCCTGTAAACCTACTAGGTGACACAATTTACCACTCAATATTCGAAAGTTAAAGATATTCAAATTGCATTAATAATAATTCAATAGATAATAATTGCATTTTGAGTCAGGTTCCATCGATAATATGAGGCAATTACATTTACATTTTTTACATTTTTTTTAGTCATTTAGCAGACGCTCGTTATTACACATTTGAGGCTGGAATAACTCAATTGCCAAATATATTTTCCCGAAGACAGCAGGGAATGTGACAGTGGCATTGATATTGAATGACCTAGTCCCCTATTTACAGCCATGTTCTCAAGTCTAATAAGTATCTGAGCTATTATTTGCATGGCAACAGTCTGATAATGGTCGGCATCATGCGCCTGATTTACCCGAGTTCCCACCTTGCCTGTCTAGAGCCGACATCACGTGCATAAACCTCAGCATCCACGTGCAGCGCGTGATTCCCACCCTCGCCTTCAGTTTTCTCATCTCCCTTGCGCGCTCCTCTCGCTCACTCACAGCCTTTCCGGGAACTCCTACTCACAGTTTTTCCGGGAACTCTGTTTTGCTGCTGCCAGAATTTGGTCAATGGGTCAGAATGTTTTAGCACCCTATTCACTAGTTTAATGTTTATTTCTTTACGCCAATATATTTTAATTCGGATAGACAACTGAATAGTTTTATATACAGTATATTCAATATAGCTGATATTGTGATACATTTGTAATACATTGTATCAATAGGCAAAATGTCACATGTTGAGAATACATTGTAGTGATGGTTCACTCACCAATATCACAAATTACCCTGACAAGTAGCAAATTCAAATTCTCAAAATTCAGGTTGGAGGTTAGGCTGGCCTATATTTATAATATAGTTTATATGGTGGATCAAAGTCCACTGTTTACTATGTCATAAAGTATCTTTTAGGCTTCTACTCCAAGATGCACTAATTGTTATATTGCCCTACTACTTCCGCCAATAATTGCATAGACTGCTATTCTGTCAATCATCCGAGCCTGATGGGCAGTTTATATGAGTAACTGGACAATATATCATTATTTTTCTACTGGTGTTCAATGTAATTGTGTGTATAACCAGTGGTTGACCTCTTAGAATATCAGTCTTATTCACTGTAATTTATTTATACATTTACCCTTTCAATGTAACCCACCAAACACTTACAAATGAAGGCCAATGAGATTATAGATTAGACGAGGAGGCAGTGTCTGGAATGTCTGGAGGGAAGAAGGAAGGGAGGGAGTGAATAAGGGTCCCCGAGAGGGAGGGGGGGGCAAGGGTGTGACTGGGGGGGAGAGGAGGACTCACGTTGCTGGGCACTCCCCTCCAGCCAACCCACTATCAGATTAGCTCACACACGAGTCACCTCACCCGACATGAGCCATGACCATTTATCTGACTTCCCACAAAGCACTGGAGTTAAAGCTGACCTCAACCTTAGTGACAGAGTACAGCGGTTCCACAAAAGCAGTGGTTAAATTACCATTATAACTATGTGACTACAGGGTGGAAGGTGAGAACTCAGAAACCTGATTGTCGGATGGTAAGGGATGTGGGCTTGCCTTTCAATAAACTAAACCGATAGTCACTAGATTGACATGTTAGAAATGACAGAATTACAATATTATTTATGAGCTATTTGGTCTAGATTAGGGTTAGAGGTAAATACAATCAAATGCATATTTGGTTTGAAAGATATACATTTCAGTCCAAGCTGAGTGTTTTCCCACCGGTCTCATGACTCACGGCCAAGTATACACACGTCACCTGGCTGTCTCCCTTCTCTTCTATACCCTAAGGGTGGGTGGGACTCCCATGAGAGGCGGAGGGAATAAGGAGGGGTTAGTTGCTGTCTATTTGTTTATCCTAGCTCTGAGTCATACAGCCCTACCCCACCTGTGTCATAGCATAGTGCTCCAGGGAGGGGCTTTTACTCGAGCCACCTGGCCAGGCTCAGGTTTCTGGTGAATTACACTGTCTCTGCCATAGAGAAGGCCAGGGGTCAGGTCCCCCTCACTGGGCTGCCACTTGACAATGGAAACCAAACCAACAGCTCAGGACTATAAATTCACCCCCACCCCCTCCATTGACACACACACTGTGAGTGTGTGTGTCAATGGAGGGGGTGGGGGTGAATTTAAAGTCAGACCTTTCAGGTAGAGGGGAAGCACTGCCACATGCAAACAGTGAAGCCCCAGCAGAGTTATCACAGTCAGTGTTGGCACGTGCTGGCAGAGGAATTATAGACAGGCACACTCACTTTAAGCTAAACAGAAATTCCCAGCCAGCAGCATTTGTCTCCTCCAGCAGAGAGAGTAACACAGGGGAGGCATGAGGCAGGCAGATCTACATGATGTTTCATAGAGAATTCATAGGACCTTAAATAAAGGGGGAAACATGAAAAAGACTGAGTCAAAAAATTGGAGTCATTGCTATTGAATTGCACATTTGTTTCAGATAGCACAATGATGGGTTTGCCCTGTATTGAAAACAGTTAAGGCTGACTGAAATTATATGAAAACCGGTTTTTCATCATCCAGATAAGCTACCCCCACCCTCCCCCAGTGGAATGCCATACACACAGTAGCGGCCCTCTCTTTCAAACGTAAGCCCTCTCTTTCAACAGTGAGCTCTCAGCTGCCTGTTATTGTACTGCGGCTGTTGTCTACACGGGACTGTGGAAAGTGCCTAGTGTGTCAGGAGTCCATGTGAGTCGGCGGTCGGGTGGCAGGAAGTTTGAGCAAGCTCTGGGCGCGCCAACGGGGAAAAGCAAGGCTTGCTGTTAGTGCGAGGAGGCAGCTGGCTGGCTGAGTGTACACGTGAGGGGCTGTCGCTCTTATTGTACACAGAACACAATCTTTACAGGGAGGGAGGGGTAGAGAGATGGGGAGAGGGAGGGAGTTATGAGACATTTCCGAGTTTACATACCGAACTTGCTTTGGAACATTCTAGAACTTTGAGTAGGCGCAGCACAACTTATATAGCAATTACTTTTTAAATTATTTTGTTTTTGTATAAATTCAAGGTCCCACATCTAACACTGAATTAATCAAAGCTAAAATGATAAAGTCTTATAAATCCACATTTTGGAAAAATACTATTGACAAAGATCTGTTTGGTCCTGAGGCTAGATTTGACATTGTCCCGACACATTCTGACCTTCTATTACCTTTTACCAGCTTCTCTGAGACTGGTTGTGGTTTAAATGTCGACCTCAGGCAGGAGGTGTGTTCATGTTTGGTAACCCATTAAAGTGCCTATTGCTCAACACTCATCTGTTAGTTGACCTACCTACCTTCGACACAGATATATATATTAATCTATACATCTTTGCACAGATAGTTTGCTGACAGCATAGCCTAATGTCTGCTTCCTTGTAACATGGTAACACTAACTGCCCTCCCTCTCTCTCCTCTCCTCTTTGCCCTCCAGGTGGTGTGATACTGTATGCTGGATCATCTGGTAGTGCCAGCCCCAGCCCTGGCAGCCCCTCCAGCGGGTACCAGACCCAGTCCCCCCGGTCCTCCCACTCCCAACCCTCATCTCCTGAACCTGTCTCCTTCCCCGAGATCGGCCCTCTTAAGAGAGAAAGAGGGGAGAACAGGGGAGGACCCTCGCCCAAACTAGTCTTCCAGTTCCCTGAAGCCAATGCCACTACAGCCACTACATCCTCTGGCAATACCTACGCCCACCCTATGGTGGCCAAGAGGCCCTGTGGCTTCACTGGCACCTTCACCAGTAAGTACCACTTCTACTGGCTTTCTTTCTTCTTCTATTTTTCTATTATAATGTCTAACCAATCATTCATATTTTTGTCTACCTCACAGAGACAGGAGGCATGGTGCTCCTGTGTAAGGTGTGCGGGGACATTGCGTCTGGCTTCCATTACGGCGTTCACGCCTGTGAAGGCTGCAAGGGTTTCTTCCGCCGCAGCATCCAGCAGAACATCCACTACAAGATGTGTGTGAAGAATGAGAGCTGCCTGATCATGCGTATGAACCGCAACCGCTGCCAGCACTGCCGCTTCAAGAAGTGTCTCTACGTGGGCATGTCCAGAGATGGTAAGAGAACATTCTATCTATACCTAGCCTCATTCTTGTTCTTCAGTCACACCTCCTCCATACCTCATCCCAGCTCTCTCTCCTCCATCTCTCCTTCTGTTCTATCTTCCTCTCCCTCTTTTTCTCTCCTCTGGCCCTTAGTTTCTGATTGATGACAGAAGCAGTTGGGGAGTCCCAGTAGTCATCAGTCATGGGGAAAACTGTGGCAAATACGGTTTATTTTAGGAAATTAGGCCACAGGCCGCTTCATTACCCTCCGTGTCAGGTTGAATGTGTTTGCACATCTATTAGAAGTATTACCGCAAAGTCTATAACATATAGGGATTTAATAGGTCATGTTCTAATGGTAAACTATTAGAATGTTATTGGAGGATAGTACAGTTGGTACAGTTAGAGGCTCAGCTCCATCCCTCTCCTGTATGGCATCATTTCCCTACAGGCCACCATACCCTCCAGAGGTATCTATAAACTAGGTGATAATAAATCATCTGCTTTTCTGGAGCAAACCTTTTGAGGTGACCTATAAAAGGAAAACGCTAGAGAGGAGGAAAATTACCCACCATTGCACCAATTACCCAACAAAGCTCAAAGCATACGTTTGGCCTTTTCACTCTATATGATATTTTCATTAATACTGATTAAATTTTATGAATGAAAGGCATTCATTTAAAACTACATTTGATGTCACTCATCTACCCCTTGTTCCCTTTCCAGCTTTTTACCTTTCACTCTCATTCAATCATCCTCTAATTACCTCACCCTTTCACATTCCCCCTCTCCCATGATACTCTCTTTCACGTTTTCATTACCCCATTCACCCCTTTACTCATACCCTATTACCCTCTCACTCTTTCCTCTCCTCTACTTTGACCTCTCCTCCCTCACTCTGTCACTCATAATGACAACGTTTACTCTAGCTGACCCAGTAACCTACTTTGTGTTGCTTAACAGAAACACAGAGGAGCGAGAGAGCAAGAGTGAGCGAGGGGTGTGGTAGAAAGAGGGAGGGAGATCAGGAAAGAGATTGGGGGAAGGGGTGTAGCTTACAATAGCAGACTATAAATAGGTTTGCCAGAGGACGTGTGCTATGGAGAGGGGGATGGGAGGTCTGGAGAGATGAAGAGGGGGATGGGAGGTCTGGAGAGATGAAGAGGGGGATGGGAGGTCTGGAGAGATAAAGAAGGGGATGGGAGGTCTGGAGAGATGAAGAGGGGGATGAGGAGAGGAGAGGAAGGGGGTGGGGTGGTATACCATGTAATTTCATGGTCAATTGAAACAGACTGGTTATAGAGAGTGGAGAAAAATCTCCCCCAGCTTTCTTTACCCTGTAGGATTAGTCAGTAATTATACAACACAGTGATTGCATTCCCAATCAGTAAAGGTTGAATTAGACTGATAAGTAACAGGCCACTGCTATACCAGCTCCAGTCACTGCCATCTGTATTAACTTATTTTCCCCTTGTCCTCCTTCTCCTCAGCTGTGCGTTTTGGGCGTATCCCAAAGCGTGAGAAGCAGAGGCTATTGGACGAGATGCAGAGCTACATGAACAGCCTCAACGAATCAGCATCCATGGAGATTGACTCCTCCCCTTCTTCCTCTGAGGCCCCAGCCAGCCCAGAACCTGGCGAGTCCATTTCCTCTGCCTACTGCAACATCTTTGCCCAAGAGGATGTGAAGCCAGTAATCAAGATGGCCGTCAACAACAACAACATCCGCAACAATCCAGCACATGAGTCTGGCTACGCTCACCCCGCACCCCAAACCCACTCTCATTCCAACCCCTCTCAGGGGTACCAGTCACATCCCACACAAAGCTACCAGACCCCCTCTCGCTGCCCACGCAACAACAATGTTGACAACGCCCAGTATACATACCAACCATCATTCAATCAGAGTCAATGCCCAATGTCCAATGGCAGCCAGTCCGCTAAGACCTTCCAAGCCAATCACAACAGCTTTCCAGCCGGCGAGTCTCAAAACCAGACCACCTGCCCCTGGAAGTTGAGTGGAGGTGCCAAAGTTCTGGTGAGTCTCATTAAATCGCTTGAGTATGTACCTACATAGTATTACTATATGTACAATACATGTGTCATAGAGCCATTCTAACCCTCTCCCTCTCTCTCAGGCATGTCCCCTGAATGCATGTCCCGTAGCCCCCCGTGACCGTTCCAGCCAGCAGATCTGGGACGCCTTCTCCCAGTGCTTCACCCCGGCCGTCAAGGAGGTGGTGGAGTTTGCCAAGAGCATCCCCGGGTTCCAGAGTCTCAGCCAGCACGACCAGGTCATGCTGCTTAAGGCCGGCACCTTCCAGGTGCTGATGGTCAGGTTCTGCTCACTATTCGACCCCAAGGAGAAGACTGTGACCTTCCTGAACGGCCAGACATACCCTCTGACGTCCCTGCGGGCGCTGGGTATGGGCTCTCTGCTGGACGCCATGTTTGAGTTCAGTGAGAAGCTGGGAGCTCTGGGCCTGCAGCCTGACGAGATGGCCCTCTTCATGGCTGTGGTGCTAGTGTCTGCTGGTAAGAGACTCATAAGAGACACACACACTTCTCAAAATCTCTTTAAAAATCAGAGATATTTAGGTTTTTCACCAAGTATATAACACTCTCTCCTCTCCTCTGTCAGACTGTTCAGGTGTGGCTGACGTAGTTGCAGTGGAGCAGCTTCAGGAGAGTCTGATCAAAGCCCTGCGCTCGCTCATCACCCGCCGTAGCCCCGACGACAGCGCCCTCTTCCCCAAGCTGCTGCTGCGCCTGCCCGACCTGCGCACCCTCAACAACCTGCACTCCGACAAGCTGCTGGCCTTCAGCATCGACCCCTAAGGGCCAGGTGGAACTACAGCCAACAGGGGCACCCACTGACTACCGGACCCCTGAAAGGGGCAGTCCTCTTGGGGAACAGCCTCATGACGCTTTCACTCCAGCCACAAGCCACCAGCCGGTCATCCTCAGGCTCTCTTCAATGGGCTGTGTTTGCTGGAGCTAGGACTGGGGCAGAAGCAGGGTTGGACAGGGTGAATGAGTGGACTGAGAGGCATCTCAGAGAAAGATGGAGGAAAATAGGAGGGAGTCTCTTCAACTATGACCTCATGAACAATACTCACAGCTGGTAGAATCTCTCATAGACTTATAGTCTGCTGAACAAGTTGGTGTGCTGTGAGTTAGACAGCAAATCCTCATCTTAGTCCTCCATTACCCATATTTCTCAGTGACAGAAGACCAAAAGACAGTTCCATTCCTCCTCTCATTCCGTGCCTCACTATGTCCTCCTGTCCCGCCACAGACACAGACAGAAAACCAGCAAGAAGGAAGCACACCCTCTTCACGTGAGAAAGGGACATTTTCTTTCTACACATTCAAACACAGCACTTTCCATACATCAACAAACCTCTGAAATCAACCCATATGACAGAGCAATAGCAATGTATAACACACTATTAGATCCCTAACTGACTGTGTATGCACTGTTAAAAAGACCTAAGCTATTTTCAAAATCACGTCATTAATCTTTTTGGAAATCCAATATTTGGGATTTGATGAGAAAATGTATTATTTACATTTATAAGAATTGAGAGTATGATGCATTATATTTGTATGATGTAATCAGGGAGATATTTGGTCATTTTAGACCACATTTGTCGGGTTATATGTATATATATATGTATTAAGGTATTCTATTGTTGAACATATTGTATATAATATTTGTGACTGGTTCCTACTTCATTTGTTTGTGTTGATTGCTGTATGATGTTAGCACTATTGAAGACACAAAGCAGGGGTTCTATGTTTGAGAGGTGCACAATTGTGTGGGGGGGATGCAAGGTGTGCATCTGCTGTATGGGGCCAGTGGTCTTCCCGTCATGAACTGATCCTTACAACCCCCAACACTCATCCTTACCGCAACAAGAGAGCAACTGATGGAACCAGTGCACAAACCATGTAAAAAAGTATTTGATTTGAACCAATATTATTGAAATATAACTATTGTTGATTGATCGATGCATTACCTTGTGTATATTTTGTAAATGTATCATGGTTAAACTTCTTCCATAGAGAACCAATATTAAATGAGATTATATACCGTACTTCTTGTGTATGACTCTTCACTCGTTTACGTGTGTCATTCATCGACTTATATAATAGCAACCAACACTAGCCATACCAAACTATACAACAGAGACAAAGCAGTAACCTCGCAACATAAGAACATTTTTATCAATGATGCTCCAGCTTTTGTCACCCATTATACCAAATTAATGATAATGGGCATTGTTAGATCAATTAAGTGCCTTGTTGCAGACTGTTAAGGGAATTTGTATCAGTGTGTGTATATAAGCACACAGCTCACAGGTTAACACACAGACTCATCCTCACAGAGCAGATATAACAAAGAACCATGCTGGGACAAAATGATTAGGATGCGAACTGTGTCAAATATATTTGATAGAAAATAATGTGGGTAAATGTGTCAAGTGTGTGTTTCTACATCTGCATCGCTTGCTGTTTGGGTTTTTAGGATGGGTTTCTGTATAAGCACTTTGTGACATCTGCTGATGTAAAAAGGGCTTTATAAATACATTTGATTGATTGATTGTCTGAACACCTTGTCGCAGAGCTAGATACAGATGAGAGTTGGGATGTGTCCACAGTGCATCTGAAATCTGTACTTTTCTGGAGACTAAGAAAATAATGATTATGATCAGATAGAGAGTGTCCATGCATGTGTGTGTGTCCTCGTGAGGGTAAAAATATAAAGACCAGAGGAAGGACCAGAGGGCATTCAGAGGGCATCTAACATCTAAGGGCGGCAGGTAGCTTAGTGGTTAAGAGCGTTGTACCAGTAACCGAAAGGTCGCTGGTTCTAATCCCCGAGCTGACTAAATCTGTCGATGTGCCCTTGAGCAAGGCACTTAACCCTAATTGCTCCTGTAAGTCGCTCTTATCCAGAGCGTCTGCTAAATGACCAATTATTTATTTATATCTGGAGGACCCACACAGAGCCCAGCACCCATGACCCTGGGCAAAGATTATCTATTATATTGACAAGATAGTCGACTCTAACAATGGAAATACATATTATCAAAGATGGAATGCAGGCGGAAGGAGGCGAGATCAGGTATTCTGGCCAATGAGAGGGCAGATACGCGTGTGAACAACAGGGCCACGTTCAGTACGTTTCTACGTTCTGGAACATTCAATTGAAGGGAAACGGTGCTGTACTGAGCAGTTGAAAAACCGGGAGGGGTTGAGGAACGCTATCAGCATGGCCACTGCCGTTTAAATACATGTGTCATTGGTTCAAACCACATCTCCCCTCACCCACCAAACGGTAGCAAACGTACCTAGGTCTGTTCAAGAACGTACAATAATGTTTTGGGAAAATGTGTCGTTCAGTACAAAACGTTCCGCAACGTAGCAAACGTTCAAGCGAACTGAATACACCACTCCGATATAAAGTTGCTGAAGTGCCACCTGCGTCCACTTATCAGTGCATTCATAACAACCTAACCATTGCGAAACTTCTATTCGACCAAATAAGCCTCACGTAGCAAATTAGCAATTCCATTTTAAGTTCGCTCTCATTGAACTCCATACAAAAATTCCTCACTTCGTGGTCTTATTTTCGTGGACCGATTTTGGGCAGAGTAAATCCTCTCGCTTCATCTCTTCCTGTCTGCCCTAGGTAGGAAATAATCAAGATAACCAATCACATCTGTGTGAGTTTTATATCAGTGCCCTGTCCACTAAATTAGGGCATTCACATCAGATAGATGTGAATTAAATAACTTTATAGCGGTTTTATGTTCGAAAATGTTTACCGGCCAGCTGCTAGTGAAGCTAAATATTCACTTCGGCCCCAAATTGACGGGATCTTTACCTGATTTTTCCCTCAAATACTGTAGCTTGTCAAGGGAGCCAAAACCTCTCAAGTATTTTTCAGCTATGAGAGCAGATTTAGAAGGTATAAATAGCACCAACCTTTGGGAACATTGGGAACATAATGAAGGGTACATTTGTGTAGAACACAGCACTGTCTGGAACACACATTAGGC
The DNA here is from genome assembly GCF_020615455.1 of Coregonus clupeaformis. NCBI lineage: Eukaryota > Metazoa > Chordata > Actinopteri > Salmoniformes > Salmonidae > Coregonus > Coregonus clupeaformis. The sequence goes on along the minus strand of NC_059201.1, from coordinate 38,950,572 downwards.
CTACTAAAGGTCTTCATGCGCCACCTACAGGACAGTTACAGCTAAAGCGATAGCAAGTGCGTCACAGACTATATAACATGAGAAGAATGTAATTAAGAACAGAAGTTTATAAAGTAATAAAAACAAGACTCGCTAAACTATATGACGGCAATCGTCTGTCAATTATGAACCATTATAGTTTATCCTACTCTATGGTAAGTAGCCTATTCCCTGCAACAGCTATCCACATTTAATGCATCCCCTTTTCTACTACTCCATGCACAGTAAAGGAAGGACAGGTAATTGACAGGCATAACGATAGTGGGACTCGGTCCATCTCCATAAAACAATGAAGACAGGCAATCACATAATGTTGCAAAAAAAATTGGCATCACAATATAATATTTTAAATAGGTATCTTTTAGTTTAATCAACCTCAACAGAACATAACTATAGGTCTGTGGTGCAATGCAAACTGACCCCTTTAACAGAGAATAGAATTTCACATCAGGGTTTTGTGGTACTGTAATTTATGCCGCGTTCCCGTATTAGTCAGAACTAGGAAACTCGGAAATGTCCGACTTGTTAACTAGTTGTACGCGTGCCGCGCTCAACGAGTTAGTAAATCGGACATTTCAGAGTTTCCTTGTTCCGACTAGTACGTAAACGCGGAATTACAGTGCTATTCTTACGTGTGGATAAAGAACCATACAGCAGAGTAGAACGCCATAACTTTACAGATAGTACACTAGCACCATCTAGTGGTCATAATGAGCATGACACAGCAAGCTGCTGACTCGTATGGAGTAGGATTGCCGCTTGCTGCTGATATAAGGTCCGTTTTGTGTTTCCCCCCCTAATGATTATGGGTAGGATTTATGGAGGGTAAGCTGGTCCTAGATCGGTGCCTAAGTACAATTTAAGCACCATCTCTATCTAATGGTTCTGGACTCTTGATTTCATAGGCTGAAACTAAACTGTCAAGACTAAACATTTAGTTTTACAGTTGACAAGCTTCACACCATTGAAATGAGTTTATCAGTCTTTATTTATTTAAGCAGGATTGTTACAAAACCAACTAGCCATCTAGCACAAAGATAAGCCTGTTCTCGCTATGTCTAGGAGGTTTTAGGCCTGACTAACTGTGCTATAACCTGTCTGAATGTGTGCATATAATGTGAAAGTAAGCAAGCATAAGGGATCAGGGTGTTGGCTGCATGTGCCTAAAAAGATAGCTTACTTACCAGCAGCTACAGACTATACACCACATAATGTAATATAACCAAAGATTTTTGGTATCCATTACTGGGCGTTACAGGTTGCCTATGCAAAACGTTGTCATAGATCAGGGATCATCAATTAGATTCAGCTCCGGGACAATTTTTTCTTGAGCCGGATGATCAGGGGGCCGGAACATAATTACAAATAATTGTAGACTGCAAATTGACAACAAGAAACAGCTATAATATTTGACTAAAACAGTCATTTCAAACCTGGCTTACATTTGTATATGATCACATACAGTGCATTCGGAAAGTATTCCGACCCCTTGACTTTTTCTACATTTTGTTACTTTACAGCCTAATTCTAAAATGGTTTAACATAATGATAAAGCGAAAAGTTTTTGTAATTTTTGCAAATGCATTAAAAACAAAAAAACAAAAAAACTGAAATACATGATTTACATAAGTATTCAGACCCTTTGCTATGAGATTCGAAATTGAGCTCAGGTGCCTCCTGTTTCCATTGATCATCCTTGAGATGTGGTAAATTCAATTGATTGGACATGATTTGGAAAGGCACACACACACACACCAGTTGACAGTGAATGTCAGAGCAAAAACCAAGCCATGAGGTCAAAGTAATTGTCCATAGAACTCAGAGACAGGATTGTGTCGAGGCACAGATATGGGGAAGGGTACCAAAAAATGTCTGCAGCATTAAAGGTCCCCAAGAACACAGTGGCCTCCATCATTCTTAAATGGAAGACGTTTGGAACCACCTAGACTCTTTCTAGATCTGGCCGCCGGCCAAACTGAGCAATCGGGGGAGAAGAGCCTTGGTCAGGGAGGTGACCAAGAACCCGATGGTCACTCTGACAGAGCTCCAGAGTACCTCTGTGGAAATGTGAGAACCTTCCAGAAGGACAACCATCTATGCATCACTTCACCAATAAGACCTTTATGGTAGAGTGGCCAGACAGAAGCCACTCCTCAGTAAAAGGCACAAGACAGCTCGCTTGGAGTTTGCCAAAATGCACCTAAAGGACTCTCAGACCATGAGAAACAGCATTCTCTGGTCTGATGAAACCAAGATTGAACTCTTTGGCCTGAATGCCAAGCGTCACGTCTGAAGGAAACCTGGCACCATCCCTATGGTGAAGCATGGTGGTGGCAGCATCATGCTGTGGGGATGTTTTTCAGCGGCAGGGCCTGGGAGACTAGTCAGGATCGAGGGAAAGATGAACGGGGCAAAGTACAGAGAGATTCTTGATGAAAACCTGCTCCAGAGTGCTCAGGACCTCAGACTGGGCGAACAGGACAATGACCCTAATTACACAGCCAAGACAATGCAGGAGTGGCTTCGGGACAAGTCTCAATGTCCTTGAGTGGCCCAGCCAGAGCCCGGACTTGAACCCAATCGAACAGCTCTGGAGAGACCTGAAAATAGCTGTGCAGCGATGCTCCCCATCCAACCTGACAGAGCTTGAGAGGATCTGCAGAGAAGAATGGGAGAAACTCCCCAAGTACAGGTGTGCCAAGCTTGTAGCGTCATACTCAAGAAGACTCGAGGCTGTAATCGCTGCGAAAGGTGCTTAAACAAAGTACTGAGTAAAGGGTCTGAATACTTATGCAAATGTGATATTTCAGTTTTATTTGTAATACATTTGCAAACATTTCTAAAAACCTGTTTTTGCTTTGTCATTATGGGTATTGTGTGTAGATTAATTTAATCAATTTTAGAATAAGGCTGTAACATAACAAAATGTGGAAAAAGTCAAGGGGTCTGAATACTTTCCGAATGCACTGTATATCACTATTATGTGTAGGATTACTTTGGAATAGATTTCCAAAATTTAACTAACTTGGAGCTGATTTGCTGGTGTTTTTACAGCCTTTTGTGTCCAACAATAAAACAATTTTGCTAAGTAAACTTGGGGGGCCAAATAAAGGCCAGCGGGCCGCCAGTTGGGGAACCCTGCCATAGATTTACATTTACTTTACATTTTAGTCATTTAGCAGATGCTCTTAGCCAGAGCGACTTACAGGAGCAATTAGGGTTCAAATTAGGATTAAAATGAAATCATATTTTATGTCACATGCTTCGTAAACAACTGGTGTGGACTAACACTGAAATGCTTACTTACGTGCACTTCCCAACAATACAGAGATCTTTTTCTTGTTGTTGAAATAATAGAAAAAGTAAAACACGTAATAATAAAAGTAATAATAGATGCACAATGAGTAATGATAGTTTGGCTATATACAAGGGGTACCAGTACCAAATCGATGTGCAGGGGTACGAGGTAATTGAGGTAGCACCAGCGTATGTGATGAGTCAAAAAATGTGTACAAAAAGGGTCAATGCAGATAGTCCAGGTAGCTATTTGGTTAACTATTTAATTAACTATTTAGCAGTCTTATGGCTTGGGGGTAGAAGCTATTCAGGGTCCTGTTGGTTCCAGACTTGGTGCTTGCTGTGTGGTAGTAGAGAGAGCAGTCTATGACTTGGGTGGCTGGAGTCTGCCAATTTTTAGGGCCTTCCTCTGACACCGTCTTGTATAGAGGTCCTGGATGGCAGGGAGCTTGGCCCCAGTGATGTACTGGGCTGTATGCACTACCCTCTGTAGCGCCTTGCGGTCGAATGCCAAGCAGTTGCCATACCAAGCGATGATGCAGCCAGTCAAGATGCTCTCAATTGTGCAGCTGTAGAACTTTGAGGATTTGAGGGCCCATGCCAAATCTTTTCAGCCTCCTGAGGGAGAAGAGGCGTTTCCGTACCCACTTCACGAGTGTGTTGGTGTGTTTGGACCATGATAGATACTTAGTGATGTGGACACCGAGGAACTTGAAGCTCTCGACCCGCTTCACTACAGCCCCGTCAATGTGAATGGGGGTGTGCTCAGCCCTCTGTTTCCTGTTGTCCACAATCAGCTCCTTTGTCTTGCTGACGTTGAGGGAGAGGTTGTTGTCCTGGCACCACACTGCCAGGTCTCTGACCTCCTCCCTATAGGCTGTCTCATTGTTGTCAGTGATCAGCCCTATAACCATTGTGTCGTCTACAAACTTAATGAAGGTGTTGGAGTCATGCGCGGCCACGCAGTTGTGGGTGAACAGGGAGTACAGGAGGGGACTAAGCACGCACCCCTAAGGGGCCCCCGTGTTGAAGGTCAGCGTGGCAGATATGTTATTGCCTACCTTCACCACCTGGGGGCGTCCCGTCAGGAAGTCCAGGATCCAGTTGCAGAGGGATGTGTTCAGTCCTTAGCTTAGTGAAGATCTTGGAGGGCACTGTGGTGTTGAACGCTGAGCTGTAGTCAATGAACACCATTCTCATGTAGGTGTTCCTTTTGTCCAAGTGGGAAAGGGCAGTGTGGATTGGAGTGGGTCCAGGGTGTCTGGGATGATGGTGTTGATGTGAGCCATGACCAGCCTTTCAAAGCATTTCATGGCTACAGATGCGAGTGCTACTTGTTGATAGTCATTTAGAAAGGCTACCTTGGCATTCTTGGACACAGGGACTATAGTGGTCTGCTTGAAACATGTAGGTATTACCGACTGGGTCAGGGAGAGTTTGAAAATGTCAGTGAAGACACTTGCCAGCTGGTCTGCGCATGACCTGAGTCCTCATAATCCATCTGGCCCTGCAGCCTTGTGAATGTTAACCTGCTACGGAGAGCATGATCACAGTCGTCTGGAACAGCTGGTGCTCTCATGCAGGGTTCGGTGTTGCTTGCCTCGAAGAGAGCATAGAAGACACTTAGCTCGTCTGATGGGCTCGTGTCACTGGGCAGCTTGCGGCTGGGTTTCCCTTTGTAATCCATGATAGTTTGCAAGCCCTGCCACATCCGACGAGCATCAGAGCCGGTGTAGTAGGATTCGGTCTTAGTCCTGTATTGATGCTTTGCCTGTTTGATGGTTTGTCAGAGAGCGTAGCGAGACTTCTTATAAGCGTCCGGGTTAGTGTCCCGCTCCATGAAAGCGGCAGCTGTAGCCTTTAGCTCAGTGCGGATGTTGCTTGTAATCTATGGCTTTTGGTTGGGATATGTATTTACGGTCTCCGTGGGGATGACGTCGTCGATGTACTTATTAATGAAGCCGGTGACTGATGTGGTAAACTCCTCAATGTCATCAGATGAGTCCCGGAACATATTCCAGTCTGTGCTAGTGAAACAGTCCTGCAGCTTGTCATCCGCTTCATCTGACCACTTCTGTATTGAGCTTGTCACTGGTACTTCCTGTTTGAGTTTTTGCTTGTAAGTAGGAATCAGGACGATAGAGTTATGGACAGATTTCCCAAACTAACCTGGTATTGGCGATACTATCTTCTCTCGATTCGGCCAAACATGTATCTTCTAAAATGTCTTCGTCCAGTTGCAGGTGGTTCGTTTTAATTTAGAAAATGCTCCGTTATTAATAGAAGAAGAAAAAAAAATCTACATGAGGTAATCTAACAATGTGTACGCCACCATCTTGTCTATTTCAAATCTTCTCTCATTGATTGAAACAGGTGGGTCCACCCCAAAGTGTTGCATGTCATGATGACACTCACCTGGGATGGGGAGTGTGCCAAGGAAGCACGTGGTGATGGCAGCGAGTAGTGAGGATGCGGCGATGGAGGATATGGCGATGGAGGATATGGAGAGACGGTTGGAGAAGCAACAGCTGTGCTGGAATGCGATGAATATGGATGATAGTTCTCATGATATGGGTCGGGAGGATGAGGGTCAAGGACCTGAATGGTCTGTAGTGGAAAGTAACAGGAAAAAGAGAGACCATGCTACTGAAAGCAGTTTCGCTTTTAGTGAAGGGAGAGTGAAGAGGGTGAAGGTAGGGAACAAGAGTAATGATGTGTCAGAGTGGAAAGTTGTGATGATGTTTGATTAACCAATGCCGTAAAGAAAGAGATAGGTGAAGTAAAACTAGCCCGGTTCAATGGAAATGGTAGACTACTAATATTCTGTGCTAGCCGTGCTCAGCAAGGGAAGATATTTCAAATGGAAACTCTTAAATGGGAAGAAGATCAAAAGCCATGTCCCTGGAGCTTATGCTAAGTTAAGGGGAGATTATATAAAATAAAATGTGAATGGAGGCATAGTGATTGAGGCCAAAACGTTGATCTGCAGGAAAGACAGACAAAGAAATGAAAGCTTATCAGTGCTTCTGAGGTTTGAGAATGTTTTGCGTGAAAAAGTACAGATGGGATTCCTTAGTTTCAATGTCCGAGAATTTGTCCCATCCCCATTGAGGCGTTTTAAATCCCAAAGAATGGGATATGTAGCTGATCAGTGTAAAGGAAAGAAAATATGTGCCAAGTGTGGAGGGGAACATGATTATGGTGACTGTGGGAACAATGTGAAGGCTGAATGTTGTAATTATGGGGGGGACAGTGCAGCATTTGGTGGATGCCAGGTGCAGAGAGAGGCTAGAGAGGCCAAGAAATATAGAATCACTCATGACGTCTCTTATGCAGAGGCTGTAAGACAGATTGGTGGAACTACTAGGCGAACTGATGGAGCTACCATGGCTGCTCCCTTAGTAAGTGGACAACTGTCAGAACTAGTGTTTCTACTAGTCCTGACATGGTTTCGACACCTGTTCAGAAATGTTGCTCCCATAAATATGCTGTGTCAAGGGACACTTTGATAGTAAATAAAATTGACTTCATAGCTTTCACTAAAAAGGTTATCAACACGACTCGGACTGTGGAAAGCAGAAACGCCAGGTGCATGATTACTGTGGATAGGGCAAGAGAGTTATTAGGAGTAACAGATGTTATTGTCTACATTATTTTTGAAATGCTGAATAATCCTAAGGATGGAGTGTTTTAGCATGATGGAGGGACATTTAAATAGGTGGTTGGGGGGGAGGGTTTTGGGGATGGAGGAGGGTTTGTTAGAAATTAGTAGGGATTGATTTGTTTATTTATTTTTCTAAGTAGTACAGAATTAGGCAAAACATTATTGATTGCACACTCCAGCACAGTAGGTGGCGGCATGCACCTTAAACGTTAACCTTAAAAGGTTACACGGAATTAGTTGGAGCGAGTGGATACACACAAATCTAAGTAAGGAATGGAATTAAGAATATATACATATATGGACGAGCAATGACAGTGCGGCATGGACTAAGATACAGTAGAATATTATAGAATACAATATATACACATATGAGATGAGTAATGCAAGATATGTACAAATTATTAAAGTGACTAGTGTTCCATTTCTTAAAGTGGCCAGTGATTTCAATAGGCAGCAGCAGCCTCTAATGTGCTAGTGATGGCTATTTAAAAGTCTGATGGCCCTGAGATAGAAGCTGTTTTTCATTCTTTCGGTCCCAGCTTTGATGCACCTGTACTGACCTTGCCTTCTGGATGATAGCAGGGTGAACAGGCAGTGGCTCGGGTGGTTGATGTCCTTGATGATCTTTTTGGTTTCCTGTGATATCGGGTGCTGTAGGTGTCCTGGAGGGCGGGTAGTTTGCCCCTAGTAATGCGTTCGGCAGACTGGAACACCCTCTGGAGAGCCCTGCGGTTGCGGGAGGTGCAGTTGCCGTACCAGGCGGTGATACAGCCCGACAGGATGCTCTCAATTGTGCATCTGTAAAAGTCTGTGAGGGTTTTAGGTGCCAAGCCAAATTTCTTCAGCCTCCTGAGGTTGAAGAGGCTCTGTTGCACCTTCTTCACCGCACTGTCTGCATGGATGGACCATTTCAGTTTGTCAGTGATGTGTACGCCAAGGAACTTGAAGCTTTCAACCTTCTCCACTGCGGTCCCGTCGATGTGGATAGGGGGGTGCACCCTCTGCTGTTTCCTGAAGTCCACGATCATCTCCTTTGTTTTGTTGACGTTGAGTGAGAGGTTATTTTCCTGGCACCACACTCCCTGTGACACTCTGGCTCTAGGACTTTTGTATGTGAGCTAGAGTGTATGTTGTTTTGTTGGGGATTTGGGTGTTTTTCTATGTTGGTAGTTCTGTCGGGTGTATTTCTATGTTTGCAGGTCTGTGGGTTGTTTTTCTAGGTGTTGTATGTTGTAGTCAATGACTCCCAATCGGAGGTAACGAGTGTCAGCTGTCGGCTCGTTATCTCTGATTGGGAGCCATATTTAAACTGTCAGTTTTCACCTTTGTTTTGTGGGTTATTGTTCCAAGTTCAGTTATTGTTACGTTAGGACTTCACTATCGTCTTTTGTTGTTTTTACGTGGTTGCTTTATAAATAAAGTCATCATGTTCACTCCACGCGCTGCGTATTGGTCCGCTCCTTCCGACGATCGTGACAGAATAACCCACCGTAAAAGGACCAAGCAGCGTAACAAGCGGCAACAGGACCTACCTAGACAGGATTTGTGGACACCTCCTAAGGATTCATGGACTTGGGAGGAGATTCTGGATGGAAAGGGTCCTTGGGCACAACCGGAGGAATATCACCGCCCTCGTGAAGAGCTGGAGGCAGCTAAAGCCGAGAGGAGGTGGTATGAGGAGGCAGCACGGAGTCGAGGCTGGAAGCCCGAGAGGATTACCCAAAAATTTCTTGGGGGGGGCTAGAAGGGGAGTATGGCGAAGTCAGGTAGGAGACCTGCGCCTACTCCCTGGACTGACCGTGGAGAGCGAGAGTACGGGCAGACACCGTGTTACGCAGTAGAGCGCATGGTGTCTCCTGTACGCAGGCATAGCCCGGTAAGGTACATTCCAGCTCCACGTATCGGCCGGGCTACGTTGAGCATTGAGCCGGAGGTCATGAAGCCGGCCCTACGCATCAAGCCACCAGGGCGTCTCCTCGGGCCGGCTTACATGGCACCTGCCTTAAGCATGGTGTTCCCGGTTCGCCCACATAGGCCGGTGCGGGTTATTCCTCCTTCCCGTACTGGTCGGGCGACGGGGAGTATACAACCAGGTAAGGTTGGGCAGGCTCAGTGCTCAAGGGAGCCAGTACGCCTGCACGGTCCGGTATTTCCGGCGCCACCTCCTCGCTCCAGCCCAGTACCACCAGTGCCTACACCACGCACCAAGCCTCCTGTGTGTTCCCCGAGTCCTGTGCGTCCTGTTGCTGCTCCCCGCACTAGGCGGTATGTGAGTCCCCAGGGTCCAGCATGCCCTGTTCCGGCTCCCCGCACTAGGCGGTATGTGAGTCCCCAGGGTCCAGCATGCCCTGTTCCGGCTCCCCGCACTAGGCGTTATGGGAGTCCCCAGGGTCCAGCATGCCCTGTTCCGGCTCCCCGCACTAGGCGTCATGTGCGTTCCCAGGGTCCAGCAAGCCCTGTTGCTTCTCTCCGCACTAGCCCTGAGATGCGTGTCCTCAGCCCGGTACCTCCTGTTCCGGCACCACGCACCAGGCCTACGATGCGCCTCAGACGGCCAGAGTCTGCCGTCTGCCCAACGGGGCCTGAACTGTCCGTCTGCCCAACGCCGTCTGAACTGTCCATCTGCCCAACGCCGTCTGAACTGCCCGTCTGCCCAACGGGGCCTGAACTGTCCGTCTGCCCAACGCCGTCTGAACTGCCCGTCTGCCCAACGCCGTCAGAGCCTTCCGCCAGACAGGATCAGCCAGAGCCTTCTGCCAGACAGGATCAGCCAGAGCCTTCCGCCAGACAGGATCAGCCAGAGCCTTCCGCCAGACAGGATCAGCCAGAGCCTTCTGCCAGACAGGATCAGCCAGAGCCTTCTGCCAGACAGGATCAGCCAGAGCCTTCTGCCAGACAGGATCAGCCAGAGCCTTCTGCCAGACAGGATCAGCCAGAGCCTTCTGCCAGACAGGATCAGCCAGAGCCTTCTGCCAGACAGGATCAGCCAGAGCCTTCTGCCAGACAGGATCAGCCAGAGCCTTCCGCCAGCCAGGATCCGCCAGAGCCGTCCAGCCAGGATCCGCCTGAGCCAGCCAGCCAGGATCTGCCCCTCAGTCCGGTGCTGCCCCTCAGTCCGGTGCTGCCCTTTAGTCAGGTGCTGCCCCTTAGCCCGGTGCTGCCCCTTGGTCCGGTGCTGCCCCTTAGTCCGGTGCTGCCACTTAGTCCGGTGCTGCCCCTTAGTCAGGTGCTGTCCCTTAGTCCGGTACTGCCTACTAAGCAGTTTGTGACTGTGGTGGGGTGGGGATCACGACCGGGGCCAGAGCCACCACCGTGGACAGACGCCCACCCAGACCCTCCCCTAGAGCGTATGCTGGTGCGCCCGGAGTGCGCACCTTTAGGGGGGGGTACTGTGACACTCTGGCTCTAGGACTTTTGTATGTGAGCTAGAGTGTATGTTGTTTTGTTGGGGATTTGGGTGTTTTTCTATGTTGGTAGTTCTGTCGGGTGTATTTCTATGTTTGCAGGTCTGTGGGTTGTTTTTCTAGGTGTTGTATGTTGTAGTCAATGACTCCCAATCGGAGGTAACGAGTGTCAGCTGTCGGCTCGTTATCTCTGATTGGGAGCCATATTTAAACTGTCAGTTTTCACCTTTGTTTTGTGGGTTATTGTTCCAAGTTCAGTTATTGTTACGTTAGGACTTCACTATCGTCTTTTGTTGTTTTTACGTGGTTGCTTTATAAATAAAGTCATCATGTTCACTCCACGCGCTGCGTATTGGTCCGCTCCTTCCGACGATCGTGACACTCCCAGAGCCCTCACCTCCTCCCTGTAGGCTGGCAGTCCTGTGTGTTCCAGACAGTGCTACTAGAGTAGAGTAGATTAAAAGGTCCAATGCAGCCGTTTATCTCAATATCAAATCATTTCTGGGTAACTATTAAGTACCTTACTGTGATCATTTTCAATTAAAATTGTCAAAAATAAAACAAAAATAGCTTATTAGCTAAATACAATTTCTCGAGCAATAATCTTGCTAGGACTGTCTGGGAGTGGTCTGAGGGAGGGGCCTAATGGGAGTGATGTGTAATCTGAAAACGATGTGTTATTGGCAGAGAGGAGGGCAAACTGTTATTGGTCTATTAACTTAGTGGTCCAAAAACCCCACCCAGCCAAACAAGCTGACATTTCAGGTGGTCTTTCAAACAGCTCTTACACAAAGTGCATTTCACAGTATTATTCCAACCTCATAGTAATAATAAATTGCTTTTCATTAGTGTTATCTCAAAGCTCTACATAGGCAAAAATAATGATAATACAATAAAAAATACAATATAAACAGATTTAGAATCAAGGCAGGAAATAATAAGTCATAATAAGTCCAAAATGGACTTTCCAAATTAGGACTATAAGAAAGAATGGGTTTTAAGAAATGGGTTTTAAGGCCTGTTTTAAAACTTCAGATTGATGGAGCGGCTCTCAGATGGTCAGGGAGAGCATTCCATAGGAGAGGGGCAAGGGAGCAGAAGGCTCGGTCCCCCATAGTACGGAGACGTGTCTTGGGGACTTAAAGCAGTAGGGAGTTTCTGGAGCGGAGTACGAGGTGGCTCGTTGATAGAAATTAGGTCCCTGATGTAGATGGGAATCAATCCATTCAAGGCTTTAAATACTAGGAGGAGGATTTTAAAGTCAATCCTATAGTTGATCGGTAGCTAGTGGAGTTCAGCAAGGATGGGTGTGATGTCGGCTGACTTCTTGGTCCTGGTCAGGACTGGCAGCACTATTCTGGAGAAGTTGTAGCCTCTGAAGTGATTTGGCTGGAAGGTCCCCGAACAGAGCATTGCCATAGTCGATCTGGGAGAAGATGAAGGCGTGGATGAGTTTCTCTGCATCTGGCTGGGAGTGCGATGGTTTGAGCCGATATTTTGCAGATAGTTTGATATGGGCATCAAAGGACAGAGATGGATCAAACTTGACTCCCAGGTTGGAGATGAGGACAGATGGGTGGCTTGACCGTCAATTGTAGGGCAGAGGTTTCCAGCACTGGTGACCTGCTTGGGTGTCCCAATAAGCATAGCCTCAGTCTTACTGCTGATCAGCTGGAGGAAGTTCTCTTTCATCCATGCCCTGATGTTATCTAGGCATCTGACAAGTTTAGCTAGGGCTGAGATGGTGCCCGGTTTGTTGTTAATACAGTTGAAGTCGGAAGTTTACATACACCTTAGCCAAATATATTTAAACTCAGTTTTTCACAATTCCTGACATTTAATCCTAGTAAAAATTCCCTGTCTTAGGTCAGTTAGGATTCCCACTTTATTTTAAGAATGTGAAATGTCCGAATAATAGTAAAGAGAATGATTTATTTCAGCTTTTATTTCTTTCATCACATTCCCAGTGGGTCAGAAGTTTACATACACTCAATTAGTATTTGGTAGCATTGCCTTTAAATTGTTTAACTTGGGTCAAACGTTTTGGGTAGCTTTCCACAAGCTTCCCATAATACGTTGGGTGAATTTTGGCCCATTCCTCCTGACAGAGCTGGTGTAATTAAGTCAGGTTTGTAGCCCTCCTTGCTCGCACACACTTTTTCAGTTCTGCCCACAAATGTTCTATAGGATTGAGGTCAGGCTTTGTGATGGCCACTCCAATACCTTGACTTTGTTGTCCTTAAGCCATTTTGCCACAACATTGGAAGTATGCTTGGGGTCATTGTCCATTTGGAAGACCCATTTGCGACCAATGTCCAAACATAACGATGGTCATTATGGCCAAACAGTTACAGTGGGGAAAAAAAGTATTTAGTCAGCCACCAATTGTGCAAGTTCTCCCACTTAAAAAGATGAGAGAGGCCTGTAATTTTCATCATAGGTACACGTCAACTATGACAGACAAACTGAGAAAAAAAAATCCAGAAAATCACATTGTAGGATTTTTTATGAATTTATTTGCAAATTATGGTGGAAAATAAGTATTTGGTCACCTACAAACAAGCAAGATTTCTGGCTCTCACAGACCTGTAACTTCTTCTTTAAGAGGCTCCTCTGTCCTCCACTCGTTACCTGTATTAATGGCACCTGTTTGAACTTGTTATCAGTATAAAAGACACCTGTCCACAACCTCAAACAGTCACACTCCAAACTCCACTATGGCCAAGACCAAAGAGCTGTCAAAGGACACCAGAAACAAAATTGTAGACCTGCACCAGGCTGGGAAGACTGAATCTGCAATAGGTAAGCAGCTTGGTTTGAAGAAATCAACTTTGGGAGCAATTATTAGGAAATGGAAGACATACAAGACCACTGATTATCTCCCTCGATCTGGGGCTCCACGCAAGATCTCACCCCGTGGGGTCAAAATGATCACAAAAATCCCAGAACCACATGGGGGGACCTAGTGAATGACCTGCAGAGAGCTGGGACCAAAGTAACAAAACCTACCATCAGTAACACACTACGCCGCCAGGGACTCAAATCCTGCAGTGCAAGACGTGTCCCCCTGCTTAAGCCAGTACATGTCCAGGCCCGTCTGAAGTGCATTTGGATGATCCAGAAGAGGATTGGTAGAATGTCATATGGTCAGATGAAACCAAAATAGAACTTTTTGGTAAAAACTCAACTTGTCGTGTTTGGAGGACAAAGAATGCTGAGTTGCATCCAAAGAACACCATACCTACTGTGTAGCATTGGGGTGGAAACATCATGCTTTGGGGCTGTTTTTCTGCAAAGGGACCAGGACGACTGATCCGTGTAAAGGAAAGAATGATTGGGGCCATGTATCGTGAGATTTTGAGTGAAAACCTCCTTCCATCAGCAAGGGCATTGAAGATGAAACGTGGCTGGGTCTTTCAGCATGACAATGATCCCAAACACACCGCCCGGGCAACGAAGGAGTGGCTTCGTAAGAAGCATTTCAAGGTCCTGGAGTGGCCTAGCCAGTCTCCAGATCTCAACCCCATAGAAAATCTTTGGAGGGAGTTGAAAGTCCGTGTTGCCCAGCGACAGCCCCAAAACATCACTGCTCTAGAGGAGATCTGCATGGAGGAATGGGCCAAAATACCAGCAACAGTGTGTGAAAACCTTGTGAAGACTTACAGAAAACGTTTGACCTGTGTCATTGCCAACAAAGGGTATATAACAAAGTATTGAGAAACTTTTGTTATTGACCAAATACTTATTTTCCACCATAATTTGCAAATAAATTCATTAAAAATCCTACAATGTGATTTTCTGGAAAAAAAAATCTCATTTTGTCTGTCATAGTTGACGTGTACCTATGATGAAAATTACAGGCCTCTCTCATCTTTTTAAGTGGGAGAACTTGCACAATTGGTGGCTGACTAAATACTTTTTTTCCCCACTGTATATTTTTGTTTCATCAGACCAGAGGACATTTCTCAAAAAAGTATGATCTTTGTCCCCATCTGCAGTTGCAAACCATAGTCTGGCTTTTTTATGGTGGTTTTGGAGCAGTGGCTTCTTCCTTGCTGAGCGGCCTTTCAGGTTATGTCGATATAGGACTCGTTTTACTGTGGATATAGATACTTTTGTACATGTTTCCTCCAGCATCTTCACAAGGTCCTTTGCTGTTGTTCTGGGATAGATTTCCACTTTTCGCACCAAAGTACGTTCATTTCTAGGAGACAGAACATGTCTCCTTCCTGAGCGGTATGACGGCTGCGTGGTCCCATGGTGTTTATACTTGCGTACTATTGTTTGTACAGATGAACGTGGTACCTTCAGGCGTTTGGAAATTGCTCCCAAGGATGAACCAGACTTGTGGAGGTCTACATTTTTTTTCTGAGGTCTTGGCTGATTTCTTTGGATTTTTCCATGATGTCAAGCAAAGAGGCACTGAGTTTGAAGGTAGGCCTTGAAATACATCCACAGGTACACCTTCAATTGACTCAAATGATGTCAATTAGCCTATCAGAAGCTTCTAATGCCATGACATCATTTTCTGGAATTTTCCAAGCTATTTAAAGGCACAGTCAACTTAGTGTATGTAAACTTCTGACCCACTGGAATTGTGGTACAGTGAATTATAAGTGAAATAATCTGTCTGTAAACAATTATTGGAAAGATTACTTGTGTCATGCACAAAGTAGATGTCCTAACCAACTTGCCAAAACTATAGTTTGTTAACAAGAAATTTGTGGAGTGGTTGAAAAACGAGTTTTAATGACTCCAACCTAAGTGTTTGTAAACTTCCAACTTCAACTGGATATGGATCTTATGATTGCCAAAGAAATAAAGCACAATGATGGCAACCAAGGACTAGGAAAGAC
The DNA here is from genome assembly GCF_020615455.1 of Coregonus clupeaformis. NCBI lineage: Eukaryota > Metazoa > Chordata > Actinopteri > Salmoniformes > Salmonidae > Coregonus > Coregonus clupeaformis. The sequence goes on along the minus strand of NC_059201.1, from coordinate 38,935,312 downwards.
AACCAGATACAGACATAACTGTGAGAAACGAAAGCCTTGTCTGCTTTCCTAGTTTCAGTCAAGCTATGTCATACCGGAGCCACAAGCCTTCAGAGAAACCAGGAGAGCAGAGAGGGATTTAACCATATTGTTGTTGACTGATGTTTTCCATCTCGATACTGTGCGATGAAAGTGGAATAGAGACACCAGAGGTTAGATAAGAGTTTTTAAATTCTGTAGAAATGTATGTTCCAGCACTAGATCAAAGGTTTCAGATAGATCCCAGTATGATTCTATGTGTGGGTCGTCTTGGGTCAATAATGTTCTTAACCTTTATCTTATTAAACCTACCTGGCTGTTACTAAACTAGTCTTACACAAAGGCACGATATCACTGGTTCACGAGCTGTGTTTTTCCTATCAATTTAACGGGTTATATACACTACTGTTCAAAAGTTTGGGGTCACTTAGAAATGTCCTTGTTTTCCATGAAAACATACATGAAATTAGTTTGAATAGGAAATATAGCAAAATGAATAGGAAATGTAGTCATTGACAAGGTTAGAAATAATGATTTTTAATTGAAATAATAATTGTGTCCTTCAAACTTTGCTTTTGCCAAAGAATCCTCCATTTGCAGAAATTACAGCCGTGCAGACCTTTGGCATTCTAGTTGTCAATTTGTTGAGGTTTTCTGAAGAGATTTCAACCCATGCTTCACACAAGTTGGATTGGCTTGATGGGCACTTATTATGTACCATATGGTCAAGCTGGTCCCACAACAGCTCAATAGGTTTGAGATCTGGTGACTGTGCTGGCCACTCCATTATAGACAGAATACCAGCTGACTGCTTCTTCCCTAAATAGTTATTGCATAGTTTGGAGCTGTGCTTTGGGTCATTGTCCTGTTGTAGGAGGAAATTGGCTCCAATCAAGCGCCGTCCACAGGGTATGGCGTTGTAAAATGGAGTGATAGCCTTCCTTCTTCAAGATCCCCTTTACCCTGTACAAATCTCCCACTTTACCACCACCAAAGCACCCCCAGACCATCACATTGCCTCCACCATGCTTGACAGATGGCATCAAGCACTCCTCCAGCATCTTTTCATTTGGTCTGCGTCTCACAAATGTTCTTCTTTGTGATCCGAACACCTCAAACTTCGATTCGTCTGTCCATAACACTTTTTTCCAATCTTCCTCTGTCCAGTGTCTGTGTTCTTTTGCCCATCTTAATCTTTTCTTTTTATTGGCCAGTCTGAGATATGGCTTTTTCTTTGCAACTCTGCCTAGAAGGTCAGCATCCCGGAGTCGCATCTTCACTGTTGACGTTGAGACTGGTGTTTTGCGGGTACTATTTAATGAAGCTGCCAGTTGAGGACCTGTGAGGCGTCTGTTTCTCAAACTAGACACTAATGTATTTGTCCTCTTGCTCAGTTGTGCACCGGGGCCTCCCACTCCTCTTTCTATTCTGGTTAGAGCCAGTTTGCGCTGTTCTGTGAAGGGAGTAGTACACAGCGTTGTACGAGATCTTCAGTTTCTTGCCAATTTCTCACATGGAATAGCCTTAATTTCTCAGAACAAGAATAGACTGACGAGTTTCAGAAGAAAGTTATTTGTTTCTGGCCATTTTGAGCCTGTAATCGAACCCACAATTGCTGATGCTCCAGATACTCAACTAGTCTCAAGAAGGCCAGTTTTTTGCTTCTTTAATCAGTACAACAGTTTTCAGCTGTGCTAACATAATTGCAAAATGGTTTTCTAATGATCAATTAGCCTTTTAAAATGATAAACTTGGATTAGCAAACACAACGTGCCATTGGAACACAGGACTGATGGTTGCTGATAATGGGCCTCTGTACGCCTATGTAGATATTCCATTAAAAATCAGCCGTTTCCAGCTACAATAGCCATTTACAATATTAACAATGTCTACACTGTATTTCTGATCAATTTGATGTTAATTTAATGGACAAAAAAATTGCTTTTCTTTCGAAAACAAGGACATTTCTAAGTGACCCCAAACTTTTGAACGGTAGTGTATATAAAAAAAATATACATGGTTGATTGTAAAAAGAAGTTCTATGAAATAATGGTCAGAATGTTCAGCTCTATTCACGGAATCGTGAAATTGGTTGGGGACTGCTGGTCTAGATAGAGGGAGTGAGGTAGGGGAGAGTCAGGCAGGGAAAGACAGAGGTGGATATTATTGATGATATTATAAAAGGTTTATAAAGTGTATTATAAAAATAGATTTGGATTATGTGTTTTGACTGGCAGAGCTCCCTTTCCTGCTACTGTAATTCTACTATGGGGGTATGTTATATAAAACATATGTAATTCAGATATGCAACCCCGTTCCCCCTGTCTGGATCATCAGATGATCACTCAATGTACTGTGGGCCTCCTAATTGCTCTGAAGCCCTTTGGGAAATGCGTATGTCAGGGTTACAACAAGCAGATCAACCACCCCTTTTTTGGTTGAGGCAGTGGTACATTCCTGCACGTCCCAATGCTGAAGCCTTACCTGGATGTTGCGAGAACGGCCTCATTAGGGCAGAGATAGGGGGGTAAATGGGATCAGGGTTGGAGAGGGATTAACCTCCTAATGGTGCTCTATATAGAGCTTTGATGGTGTAATCTGCACAGTGACGACAGATTCAGCACAGCCACTGTAAGAACAAGTTCAATCTCTCTCTTCTACTGTACCACTGCTGAAAGAAAAGGACAGAAAAAATACATAAGGGATACAAAAATTAAAAGAAGAGACAAAAAGGAGCTTTATAATATAGAAGGAAATCTACTGAGGTTGACAAGCCATTAACATCATAAGAACAAGGATAACAACACCATAAACAGCAGCAATTCAACACTAAAGGGATCCAAAAAGACACAAATATGACTAAGGGAAAGGTAAAGATTTCTCTCTTTTATCAAATTACCATTTCAAAGCTGATGTGAACAGAAATTGATTGTTGTTCTAAATTTCCAATTCCAGACATATGTGGTTTTCTCTCTGATATACTATAGAATAATCATCATAGACTATACGGACAAATATTTATCTATTTCTTAAATGTTATGCTCATTCACTGTCCACTAGTCTCTGGTCACGTTCCCCTGCTCAGACGTTGCATGCATCAACCAATAGTTCCGTGCCACGTCATCGACTGTGCCGTCGGGCACCAGATTGCTATAACATATGATGTGGTTAGCTGATATGTAAAATACCTATCCAGGCGTGGTAAGATCTGGCAAGCGTCACCAACGCCTGGGCAGAGGAACACGCCCTATATGTCGACCAAACTAAGATGGCTGTCTACTGAGAGTATCCTAATCCTTATCCTATCCTAAACACTGATGAAACATGGAGGCTTGTTTACACTGATACAGCCCTCTACGTGTAGCCTATCTGGATTATCAGTAGATCACAAGGAGTTGAATGCATGAATAGAATCATGCATAGAATAGAATATAGCAATTTTATAAATTGTTTATCCTTCACCTGTTATCCTTCACTTGCCCATTTTGTCTTATAGCAGCAAAAGGAAGTTGAGTTGAAAGAAGTTGAGTTGGATGAAGTGAGTTTTATGTTATAAGAGTGCAGGGCCGGCTCTAGCCTTTTGGGGGCCCCAAGCGAGATTTGATTGGAGCCCCTCCCACCTCACGACCCAAAACATGACTCGATAGAACATTAGTTAATTTCAAGCCATGCTTCATGGCTATAGCTAGGTATGTTTCGATTAACTTGTCCAGAGATTTTTTGTCAATGTTTAGAAAGTTTGCGTAGAAAATGGATGTAACAATTGCCTGCTACAGTGCGTTTCCATTTAACTATCTCATGTCGATAAAAACTGCTGGATGTAATGATGTCACACCTAAAAAATATATTTTTTGCAAAAACCTACAGTGTTTCCATTACCCATTTAGGTAAATTGCGCATTAATAAATTGGTGACAGCCTGTATGCCCTCCCACCTATGTTTCATGTCTCATGTAGGTTGAGAAAGCAATCAGAAAAGCAAGGCGAAGCAATTCAGGCATTCTTGAAAGTCAGGACAATCCTTGTCCTGCAAAGAAACATAATTGTTCTAGTTTAAAAAAAAATTATGCAAGCAGTAGTAATTTAGAATGAAATATGGAGCGGCGTTTTATAGTTACGTGATGACATCACATGCCCTGCGTACCTTCACAATTATTCGGCAACCATAATTTATTAGAAAAACAGTTTCCATCAACATTTGTCACAATAAAGAAAGTTAGATAAAAGAAAAATACACCCCTGTGGGATAGATAAAAATGTTGTCGATCTTTAGAAAATGTCTCCTATATCAGATTTTCTTTTGCGGCATTGCTTTTGTCAAATAAACCTGGGTCAATGGAAACCTGCCTATTGTCACTCAGTGACTGACATAAGAGGAAAACTGCACATGCACTGTCAAACTTTCATCCATCCATAGCCTAAGTGTGTCTTCCATAATTATTATATATTTTTTTATTATAGCGCGTGATCTGTGTACAGGGCGAGCCGGCCCTGTACGAGTGAAGTGTTTATTAAAAGTGTATTTCAGTTTGATACTACATACAGTGAGCTCCAAAAGTATTGGGACAGGGAAAATGTTGTTGTTGTTTTGGCTCTGTACTCCAGCATTTTAAATGAAACAATGACTACGAGGTTAAAGCGCAGACTGTCGGCTTTAATTTGAGGGTATTTTCATCCATATCGGGTGAAACGTTTAGAAATTACAGCACTTCTTGGACATAGTCCCCCCATTTTAGGGGACCAAAAGTATTGAGACAAATTCACTTATGTGTATTAAAAGTAGTAAAAAGTACTTGGTCCCATATTCATAGTACGTAATGACTACATCAAGCTTGTGGAGCCACTTTTATTGTAAATAAGAATAGAATATGTTTCTAAACTCTTCTACATAAATGTGGATGCCACCATGATTACGGATAATCCTGAATGAATCGTGAATAATGATGAGTGACAAAGTTACAAACACACAAATATCATACCCCAAGACATGCGGACCTCTCACCATTACAATAACAGGGGAGGTTAGCATTTTTTTGGGGGGGGGTATGATATTTGTGCATATCATTTCAAATCCAAAGTGCTGGAGTACAGAGCCAAAACAACAACAAAATTGTCCCTGTCGCAATACTTTTGGAGCTCACTGTATATAGACTGGTATCTCTGATCATTTGTGTATCTTACCATATCCTAAGGTGACTCCAAGGACAGGCAAAGAATACCCACCCAGCTATGAAGAGGCTACTGCAGGTAATAACAAAACGTCTTTGTATCTCAACTAGTCAGTTACACAGGAATATCTCATCCTCTTCTATCAATGGACACCTTTATGGCTACAGTATGCAGTGGTCTTCTTCTTCTACACCCGGATGCACACCAACCCACACACAACCACCTTACTATAGAACAAAGACAAATGGGCAGGAAAGGGGGATACCTAATCAGTTGTACAACTGAATGCATTCAACTAAAATGTGTCTTCCGCATTTAACCCAACCCCTCTGAATCAGAGAGGTGAGGGGGGCTGCCTTAATCGACATCCACGTCATCGGCGCCCGGGACAGATGTTTAACTTGTCAGCTCGGGAATTCGATCCAGCAACCTTTCGGTTACTGGCCCAATGCTCCTACCCGCCAGGCTACCTGCCGCCTACATTGTAGCGTGTGATGTAACCAGTGTGGCAGGTAGTCTAGCGGTTAAGACTGTTGGGCCAGTAACCAAAAGGTTGCTGGTTCGAACCCCGAGCTGACTAGGTGAAAAATCTGCCAATGTGCCCTTGATAAGAGTGTCTGGATAAGAGCGTCTGCTAAATGATGTAAAATGTAAATGTCAGGGTTGAATCTTTACACATCTGCTGTTTAACCCTCGGTCTTCCTTCCTGTCAGATTATGAGGAGATACAAACCCAGTTCTCCTGGGATGACCAGGCCGTCAGGAGGATCTTCATCAGAAAGGTACTAAAACAGGGAGGGACAACCTGAATTTATAAGAAACACTTGTTTTCGTTTTCGGTTGCAAAATGTTTTGCCATGGTGTAGGCAAATGAATATGATCCAGATAATGATATTACTGTAACTGAGCTACACAGACTTTTCTAAGCATGCGACCCATGTTTAAATGCATGATCTAGCATGTAGTATAGTATTTTGAGGGTGTATCTGGGCCGGCCCCTCTTATTCCTCCTCTGGATCCTTATAGGTCTATGCCATCCTGATGATCCAACTCTTTGTGACTGTGGCCATTGTTGCGCTCTTCACATTCTGGTATGTATCATATCCAATACATTGTAAATATATCCAAAATATAAATATTCAATACATTTGATGAACATGAGCGTAACACTCTCATTTCTCCACAGTGCACCAGTGAGGTTCTACATTCAGACACACCCCCACCTGTACATGTGCTCCTAGTAAGTGACA
>NC_059201.1:38591771-38628777 GCF_020615455.1 Coregonus clupeaformis | reverse complement strand
CAAGTCTGGTTCATCCTTGGGAGCAATTTCCAAACACCTGAAGGTACCACATTCATCTGGTCAAACAATAGTACGCAAGTATAAACACCATGGGACCACGCAGCCGTCATACCGCTCTGGAAGGAGACGTGTTCTGTCTCCTAGAGATGAACGTACTTTGGTGCGAAAAGTGCAAATAAATCCCAGAACAACAGCAAAGGACCTTGTGAAGATGCTGGAGGAAACAGGTACAAAAGTATCTATATCCACAGTAAAACGAGTCCTATATCGACATAACCTGAAAGGCCGCTCAGCAAGGAAGAAGCCACTGGTACAAAACAGCCATAAAAAAGCCAGACTACGGTTTGCAACTGCACATGGGGAAAACGATCATACCTTTTGGAGAAATGTCCTCTGGTCTGATGAAACAAAAATAGAACTGTTTAGCCATAATGACCATCGTAATGTTTGGAGGAAAAAGGGGGTGAATTGCAAGCCGAAGAACACCATCCCAACCCTGAAGCACGGGGGTGGCAGCATCATGCTGTGGGGTGATTTGCTGCAGGAGGGACTGATGCACTTCACAAAATAGATGGCATCATGAGGAAGGAAAATTATGTGGATATATAGAAGCAACATCTCAAGACATCAGTCAGGAAGTTAAAGCTTGGTCGCAAATGGGTCTTCTAAATGGACAATGACCCCAAGCATACTTCAAAGTTGTGGCCAAAATGGCTTAAGGACAAGAAAGTCAAGGTATTGGAGTGGCCATCACAAAGCCCTGACCTCAACCCTACAGAAAATGTGTGGGCAGAACTGAAAAAGCGTGTGCAAGCAAGGAGGCCTACAAACCTGACTCCAGTTACACCAGCTCTGTCAGGAGGAATGGGCCAAAATTCACCCAACTTATTGTGGGAAGCTTGTGGAAGGCTACCCGAAACGTTTGACCTAAATTAAACAATTTAAAGGCAATGCTACCAAATACTAACTGTTTATGTAAATTTCTCACCCACTGGGAATGTGATGAAAGAAATAAAAGCTTAAATAAATCATTCTCTCTACTATTATTCTGACATTTCATTCTTAAAATAAAGTGGTGATCTTAACTGACCTTAGACAGGGAATTTTTATTAGGATTAAATGTCAGGAATTGTGAAAAACTGAGTTTAAATGTACAGTGGGGAAAAAAAGTATTTAGTCAGCCACCAATTGTGCAAGTTCTCCCACTTAAAAAGATGAGAGAGGCCTGTAATCTTCATCATAGGTACACGTCAACTATGACAGACAAATTGAGAATTTTCTTTTCCAGAAAAATCACATTGTAGGATTTTAATGAATTTATTTGCAAATTATGGTGGAAAATAAGTATTTGGTCACCTACAAACAAGCAAGATTTCTGGCTCTCACAGACCTGTAACTTCTTCTTTAAGAGGCTCCCTCTGTCCTCCACTGTTACCTGTATTAATGGCACCTGTTTGAACTTGTTATCAGTATAAAAGACACCTGTCCACAACCTCAAACAGTCACACGCCAAACTCCACTATGGCCAAGACCAAAGAGCTGTCAAAGGACACCAGAAACAAAATTGTAGACCTGCACCAGGCTGGGAAGACTGAATCTGCAATAGGTAAGCAGCTTGGTTTGAAGAAATCAACTGTGGGAGCAATTATTAGGAAATGGAAGACATACAAGACCACTGATAATCTCCCTCGATCTGGGGCTCCACGCAAGATCTCACCCCGTGGGGTCAAAATGATTGTCACGGTTTACTAAGCCAGAACCCAGAAGCAGACCAGGACAAGGTAAGTGGTGTCAAAGGTGAGTGTTTATTTAACTGATCCACGAGTGCTGCTGAATAATCCAGGGAACAGAGCGGGCGGCGTGGATGAGTTGTTGAGGGTGCAGTAGTTGGTCCAATGATGGCTCGGCAGCCGCCGACCATCAGGCAGAGGTTGGGTGAAGGTTCCGGACGAGTGACTGCAGGAGAACAAAACGGAGGTAAGCATACAACAAGCAAACAAGGTGCAAAACAACAAAACTAATGCTCTAAGCTCTAAGACTGATCCGCTGATAAACATACTGTTCATGGCTAACGATCCGGCAGGGGAATGGATGTTAGGACAGAGCCTAAGAAGGGTGATGATCAGGACCAGGTGTGCAGATTGCTGATGGGATGCAGGTGCGGAAATCAAGAGAGCTCCCCGCCTAGCAACGTTGCCCGGCAACCAGGCAGGAGCGTTCCAGAACCCTCGGGAAACTGGAGATCCCGAGCAGAAAAACTAGTACCCAGACAGAAACCGACTCAGACTGCAGGGATCGTTACAGTACCCCCCCTCCGACGAACGCCACCGGGCGGACTCCCGGAGCGCCAGGATGGAGGCGGTAGAAGTCACGAATGAGGTCAGCATCTAGGATCTGTCGCCGCGGAATCCAACTCCTCTCTTCAGGACCATACCCCTCCCAGTCCACGAGATACTGGAAACCCCGGCCCCGCCGTCTGGAATCCATGATGCGTCGCACCGTGTAGGCAGGACCACCTCCGATCATCCGAGGAGGAGGAGGAGGAGGCGGAGGAGGCAACAGAGGACTGAGGAAAACAGGCTTGAGGCAGGAGACATGAAAGGTGGGATGGACTCTGAGCGTCTCGGTAGTTTGAGTCGAACTGCCACTGGATTGATCACCTTCTCCACCACAAACGGACCAATGAACTTCGGTAACAACTTCCTAGACTCAGTCCGTAAAGGAAGATCCCGTGTGGCCAACCAGACCCTATCTCCGATGGTATAGGTGGGAGCGGGATCCGCGACGAGCCTGGAGCTGATACCGGTCCGAAACTCTAAGGAGTGCCTTTCTGGCCCGATGCCAGGTCCGGTGGCAACGACGAATATGGGCCTGAACAGAGGGCACTGAGAGCTCCTTCTCCTGAGAAGGGAACAAGGGAGGTTGGTAGCCATACAGGCACTGGAAGGGAGACATCCCAGTGGCAGATGTAGGGAGAGTATTGTGGGCATACTCAACCCAAGGCAACTGAGAGACCCAGGAGGTGGGGTTGGAAGAGACAAGGCAGCGTGAGGCGTGGATTCCATCTTCTGGTTGGCTCTCTCCGCCTGACCATTAGATTGGGGGTGAAAACCAGATGTGAGACTGACTGTAGCTCCAATGGCCAAACAGAAGGACTTCCAGACAGCAGAGGTAAACTGAGGGCCACGGTCGGAAAACGATATCACTGGGCAAACCGTGGACCCTGAAAACCTCCCTGACCAGGATCTCGGAACGTCTCCGAGGCAGGGGAAGCTTGGCAAAGTGGCACAAAGTGGGCGAACTTGCTGAATCTGTCACGATAGTCAGAACGACCGTGTTCCCCTCAGAGCGGGCAACCCAGTGACAAAGTCCAGGGCCAGATGCGACCATGGTCGCCGGGAATAGGAAGGGGGTGAAGTAGTCCAGAGCTGGGCCGATTGGTACTCTTATTCTGCGCACTACACTGGACAGGCAGCAACAAAACCCCGAGTATCCTCGGCCATGGCAGGCCACCAAAAAGCGTCTGCGAAGAAACGCCATCGTCCGAGCCACGCCAGGGTGACAAGCCATCTTGCTGGCGTGGGACCATTTGAGGACAGCAGGACGAACCGACTCAGGCACAAACAACCGACCGGGTGGACCGTTACGGACCGGGCTGCGTCCGAAGGGCCGCCATCACCTCCTCCTCAATCTTCCACATAACTGCTCCCACGACGCAGTTCCGGGGAAGAATTGTCTCGGTCTTGGACCCACTCTCTTCCGTCTTGGAGAACATCCGGGACAAGGCGTCCGCCTTGCCGTTCTTAGATCCAGGTCGAACGTCAGGAAAAATTGAATCGTCCGAAAACAACGCCCACCTGGCCTGGCGGGAGTTGCGGCGTCCTAGCCGATTGCACGTAAGCAAGATTCTTGTGGTCAGTCCAGACAATAAACGGTTGCTCCGCCCCCCTCCAACCAGTGGCGCCACTCCTCCAAGGCAAGTTTCACCGCGAGAAGCTCCCGGTTACCCACATCGTAGTTCCTCTCCGCAGGCGAAAGGGCGACGAGTAGTAGGCGCAGGGATGGAGTTTACTGTCCGTGGAGCATCGCTGCGACAGGATGGCGCCAACTCCCACTCAGACGCGTCCACTTCAACGACGAACTGACGGGCCGTGTCCGGTTGAGAGAGAATCGGTGCGTTGGTGACTCGCCTCTTCAAATCCAGAAACGCTCGATCCGCCTCCGGATTCCACTTGAAGGTCCTGATACTGGAAGTCAAGGCAGTTAACGGAGCGGCCACACGGCTGTAATCCCGGATGAATCTGCGGTAGAAATTCGCAAACCCCAAAAATCTCTGGAGCTGCAATCTCTGTACCGGGCTGGGCCCATTCCAGAACCGCTCTAACCTTCTCCTGGTCCATCCTAATCTCTCCCCCTGGAGATGATGTACCCGAGGAAGGATGTCGTGTGGGCGTGAAACTCGCACTTCTCGGCCTTCACGAACAGGCGATTCTCCAACAATCGCTGCAGAACCTGCCGGACATGCTGGACGTGGTCGGAAGGTTCCTTCGAGAAAGATCAGAATGTCATCCAGGTAAACAAACACAAAGAGACCGATCATATCTCTCAGGGCGTCGTTCACCATACTCTGGAATACCGCTGGAGCATTGGTCAGTCCAAACGGCATCACCTGATACTCGAAGTGACCCATCGGTGTATTGAAACCCGTCAACCACTCGTCCCCCTCTCTGATCCGGACCATGTGATACGCATTGCGTGGGTCTAGCTTGGTGAACACCGTAGCACCCTGTAAGGAGTCGAAGGCAGAACTCATCAAGGGCAGGGGATACTTGTTCTTGACCGTGATGTCATTCAACCCCCGATAATCAATACACGGTCGAAGAGAGCCATCCTTCTTACCCACAAAGAAGAATCCTGCCCCCAGGGGGTGATGACGAGGGCCGAACGAGACCAGCAGCTAGGGACTCCTTGATGTAGGTCTCCAAAGCCTCACGTTCAGGTCGGGAGATACTGTATAACCTTCCCTTGGGGTAGACAGCTCCAGGGAACAGGTTGATGGCACAATCATATGGTCGGGTGGGGAGGGAGTGACAGAGAGCCTTCTGCTTACTGAACACTTCCCCAAATCGTGATATGTCTCGGGAACCAGGGACAAATCTGGGGGTTTAGCCTCAATCACCTGACTGGGAACCGAATGGGGACAGGCAGTCTTGAGACAGTTAGCATGACAATCAAGGCTCCAACTCGTTACCTTGCCCGTCACCCAATCGAACGTGGGATTGTGTTCCTTCAGCCAGGGGTATCCAAGGACCAGAGGAACATGGGAAGACGGCAGAATGAAGAATGAAATCATCTCAGAATGATTCCCCGACAACAGCATCTTAACCCGGTTCAGTCCTCATCGTGATACGTGCCAGACTACTGCCGTCCAGAGTGGTAGCTTCAATGGCTTCCGGCAATTGCTCCTTGGAAAGCCCCAGCTGTTCCACCAACTCGGCATCAAGAAAGCTTCCATCGGCACCTGAATCGATGAAAGCGTTAATCGCTAAGCTCTGATTCCTGTTCATAAGGGTAGCCGGAAACGGGGTCTGACAGAGGTATTGAGAGGGTCGAAACTGGCTCGCTAAAAGTCCTCCCAACTTTAGCGAGCCGCGCAGTTTGACGACCGCCGGGAACAAGTGGCGAGGTAATGTCCCGAACCACCACAGTAGAGGCAACAGTTAGTCCTACGTCTGTGTTGGCGCTCCTCCTTGGTTAACCCGTGCCGCCCCACTTGCATGGGTTCAGAATCGGGAGACAGGACCTCTCCACTAATCCTGTGTGGTGGACGATGATCGACGTATTCTGATCCAATCCCCGACCCGACTGGAACCTGAGAAGCTGATCGGTTGGACGGGACCCATTGCTTCTCCCTCCTTCGCTCTCGGACTCGATTATCCACCCGAATAGACAAGGCTACCAAGCTGTCCAGGTCACTAGGCTCCGGATAGGAGATCAACTCATCCTTGAGCTGCTCCGACAGACCCTGGTAAAAGGCCGCTTGCAGAGACTCCTCATTCCACCCACTCTCCACAGCCAACGTCTTGAACTCGATCACGAAGTCGGCCACGCTGCGAAGTTCCTTGGCGAAGCGAAAACAGGCGCCTAGCTGCGTCCCTCCCTCGGACGGAATGGTCGAAGAGCTTCCTCATCTCGGCCGTGAACCCCTGGTATGAAGCCATGCAGGGATCCTGTCGTTCCCAAACGGCTGAAGCCCACTCCAGCGCTCGACCACGCAGCAACTCAATCACAAAGGCTATCCTAGCCTTGTCTGTGGCATAAGAGTAGGGCTGTAGATCGAACACTAACCCACACTGCATAAGGAAGGAACGGCATCTTCCCAGCTCCCCCTCATATTTATCCGGCGTCGGAACCTTGGGCTCACGGAAGGACACAGCTCCAGAAGCGGCAGGCGAGATGGGTGAAACCGGTAGTGGATCCTCCACCGGAAACTTGCGCTGGTTCTGGACCTCCGTCAGACCGGTAGAAAGGTTCCGAACTGACAACGCGATCTCCTGTAGTACCGTGCTATGATGGCCCAACATCTTCTCCTGATGGGTAATGGCATGGCGAACAGAGTCCAGGTCCGCTGGAGTTCATTACTGGCCGGATCGTTCTGTCACGGTTTACTAAGCCAGAACCCAGAAGCAGACCAGGACAAGGTAAGTGGTGTCAAAGGTGAGTGTTTATTTAACTGATCCACGAGTGCTGCTGAATAATCCAGGAACAGAGCGGGCGGCGTGGATGAGTTGTTGAGGGTGCAGTAGTTGGTCCAATGATGGCTCGGCAGCCGCCCGACCATCAGGCAGAGGTTGGGTGAAGGTTCGGACGAGTGACTGCAGGGAGAACAAAACGAGGTAAGCATACAACAAGCAAACAAGGTGCAAAACAACAAAACTAATGCTCTAAGCTCTAAGACTGATCCGCTGATAAACATACTGTTCATGGCTAACGATCCGGCAGGGAATGGATGTTAGGACAGAGCCTAAGAAGGGTGATGATCAGGACCAGGTGTGCAGATTGCTGATGGGATGCAGGTGCGGAAATCAAGAGAGCTCCCGCCTAGCAACGTTGCCCGGCAACCAGGCAGGGAGCGTTCCAGAACCCTCGGGAAACTGGAGATCCCGAGCAGAAAAACTAGTACCCAGACAGAAACCGACTCAGACTGCAGGGATCGTTACAATGATCACAAGAACGGTGAGCAAAAATCCCAGAACCACACGGGGGGACCTAGTGAATGACCTGCAGAGAGCTGGGACCAAAGTAACAAAGCCTACCATCAGTAACACACTACGCCGCCAGGGACTCAAATCCTGCAGTGCCAGACGTGTCCCCCTGCTTAAGCCAGTACATTTCCAGGCCCGTCTGAAGTTTGCTAGAGTGCATTTGGATGATCCAGAAGAGGATTGGGAGAATGCCAGATGAAACCAAAATATAACTTTTTGGTAAAAACTCAACTTGTCGTGTTTGGAGGACAAAGAATGCTGAGTTGCATCCAAAGAACACCATACCTACTGTGAAGCATGGGGGGTGGAAACATCATGCTTTGGGGCTGTTTTTCTGCAAAGGGACCAGGACTGACTGATCCGTGTAAAGGAAAGAATGAATGGGGCCATGTATCGTGAGATTTTGCGTGAAAACCTCCTTCCATCAGCAAGGGCATTGAAGATGAAACGTGGCTGGGTCTTTCCAGCATGACAATGATCCCAAACACACCGCCCGGGCAACGGCGAGTGGCTTCGTAGAAGCATTTCAAGGTCCTGGAGTGGCCTAGCCAGTCTCCAGATCTCAACCCCATAGAAAATCTTTGGAGGGAGTTGAAAGTCTGTGTTGCCAGCGACAGCCCCAAAACATCACTGCTCTAGAGGAGATCTGCATGGAGGAATGGGCCAAAATACCAGCAACAGTGTGCGAAAACCTTGTGAAGACTTACAGAAAACGTTTGACCTGTGTCATTGCCAGCAAAGGGTATATAACAAAGTATTGAGAAACTTTTGTTATTGACCAAATACTTATTTTCCACCATAATTTGCAAATAAATTCATTAAAAATCCTACAATGTGATTTTCTGGATAAAAAAAATCTCATTTTGTCTGTCATAGTTGACGTGTACCTATGATGAAAATTACAGGCCTCTCTCATCTTTTTCAGTGGGAGAACTTGCACAATTGGTGGCTGACTAAATACATTTTTCCCCACTGTATTTGGCTAAGGTGTATGTAAACTTCCGACTTCAACTGTAGATAGCATATATAGTACCGGATGTGTTTTTGGCCCGGGACAGTAGAGACACACAGAACATACACAAAAAGCAAATGTAACAATTTTCTGTAATGCTTTATTACTTGTTAAAGGCATGTATGAGCCTTTATAATATATTTTTTATAATATGTTATGTCTGTCTATGTAGTAGGACATCTTCAACTGACTCCAAAATGGCTGTTATTTAGTCAGTATCATTATGACAGAGAAAAGGAGGGCATACATGCTTTCGACAAGTCTTACAATGCACTATAACTACATTATAATGCATTATACCCACAGGCTTCTAGTAAAGTGTTACCAAATCCTCTTCTTACACTACTATTCCCATAATTATCCACAAGGCATCACCTGAGCCAACCATCCATCTATCTTCAGTGCTCAGATTCGAGGGACGGGTGTTTTATTTCCTCTCTTTCCTCATCTACCCATACAGGACTTCCTGTTGCCCAGGAAACTGCAGACGAGCCACAGGGCCTCCCGGTCAGTGTTACATGGGGCTACTGCTCCTGTAAACAATGGCCGCCCACTTTTCCCTCCTGTCCGGCACTTGTCTTTTCAGCATAACCCAGGTATGACTGTCTGTGCTCCATTCTACCAGTTCAACCAACCATTGACTTATCATCTCATCTCCCCCTTGTTGTTTGTGTGTGTTGTGTTGTGTGTGTGTGTGTGTGTGTGTGTGTGTGTGTGTGTGTGCGTGCGTGCCTGCACGTGTGTGTATTTAGTGGACATAGTGGACATAGTGGTACAAGTGTTGTGCATTATCTTATGTGGGTCTTCTTCCACAAGATGGCAAACGTGCGTGCTCTCTCAGTGCTGTGGACACAGAGCTGCCTCGCATATCACCACTCAGCCCATCCAGAACAACACAGCACATGCTGCCCCCTGCAGGCTGGCTACACAAACCACACATGACTGACCCCTCCATCAGAGACATGCAACTCCAACCACTCCTAAAAAACATACAAAGGTAAAGTATGAGGTCTTCACTCCTTATGTGGCGCAGTGGTCTAAGGCACTGCATCGCAGTGCTAGCTGTGCCACTAGAGATCCTGGTTCGAATCCAGGCTCTGTCGTAGCCGGCCGCGACCGGGAGACCCATGGGGCGGCGCACAATTGGCCCAGCGTTGTCCAGGGTAGGGGAGGGAATGGCCGGCAGGGATGTAGCTCAGTTGGTAGAGCGTGCCGTTTGCAACACCAGGGTTGTGGGTTCGGACCAGTATGAAAAATTAAAAAAAGAATGTATGCACTAACTGTAAGTCGCTCTGGATAAGAGCGTCTGCTAAATGACTAAAATGTAAATGTAAAATGTTATGTCTTTTAGTTTTTATCCAAATCAGTCACCCAGTGCATGTACAGATGAAGTTGGAAGTTTACATACACCTTAGCCAAATACATTTAAACTCAGTTTTTCACAATTCCTGACATTTAATCCTAGTAAAAATTCCCTGTTTTAGGTCAGTTAGGATCACCACTTTATTTTAAGAATGTGAAATGTCAGAATAATAGTAGAAATAATGATTTATTTCAGCTTTTATTTCTTTCATCACATTCCCAGTGGGTCAGAAGTTTACATACACTCAATTAGTATTTGGTAGCACTGCCATTAAATTGTTTAACATGGGTAAAATGTTTCGGGGAGCCTTCCCACAATAAGTTGGGTGAATTTTGGCCCATTCCTCCTGACAGAGTCAGGTTTGTCAGGCCTCTTTGCTCGCTACGCTTTTCAGTTCTGCCCAGACATTTTCTATAGGATTGAGGTCAGGGCTTTGTGATGGCCACTCCAATACCTTGACTTTGTTGTCCTTAAGCCATTTTGCCACAACTTTGGAAGTATGCTTGGGGTCATTGTCCATTGGGAAGACCCATTTGCGACCAAGCTTTAACTTCCTGACTGATGTTTTGAGATGTTGCTTCAATATATCCACATAATTTTCCTTCCTCATGATGCCATCTATTTTGTGAAGTGCACCAGTGCCTCCTGCAGCAAAGCACCCCCACAGCATGATGCTGCCACCCCCGTGCTTCACGGTTGGGATGGTGTTCTTTGGTGTTCTTTGGCTTGCAAGCAACCCCCTTTTTCCTCCAAACATAACAATGGTCATTATGGCCAAACAGTTATATTTTTGTTTCATCAGACCAGAGACATTTCTCAAAAAGTATGATCTTTGTCCCCATGTGCAGTTGCAAACCGAAGTCTGGCTTTTTTATGGCGGTTTTGGAGCAGTGGCTTCTTCCTTGCTGAGCGGCCTTTCAGGTTATGTCGATATAGCACTCGTTTTACTGTGGATATAGACACACTTGTACCTGTTTCCTCCAGCATCTTCATTTACATTACATTTACGTCATTTAGCAGACGCTCTTATCCAGAGCGACTTACAAATTGGTGCATTCACCTTATAGCCAGTGGGATAACCACTTTACAATATATATATATATTTTTTCTTTCTTTCTTTGGGGTGGGGTAAGGGGGGGGGTAGAAGGATTACTTTATCCTATCCCAGGTGTTCCTTAAAGAGGTGGGGTTTCAAATGTCTCCGGAAGGTGGTGAGTGACTCCGCTGTCCTGGCGTCGTGAGGGAGCTTGTTCCACCATTGGGGTGCCAGAGCAGCGAACAGTTTTGACTGGGCTGAGGCGGGAACTGTGCTTCAGCAGAGGTAGGGGAGCCAGCAGGCCAGAGGTGGATGAACGCAATGCCCTCGTTTTGGGTGTAGGGACTGATGAGAGCCTGAAGGTACGGAGTGCCGTTCCCTCACAGCTCCGTAGGCAAGCACCATGGTCTTGCTAGCAGATGCGAGCTTCAACTGGAAGCCAGTGTAGTGTGCGGAGGAACGGTGTGACGTGAGAGAACTTGGGAAGGTTGAACACCAGACGGGCTGCGGCATTCTGTGGATGAGTTGTAGGGGTTTAATGGCACAGGCAGGAGCCCAGCCAACAGCGAGTTGCAGTAATCCAGACGGGTGATGACAAGTGCCTGGATTAGGACCTGTGCCGCTTCCTGTGTAAGGCACAACACAAGGTCCTTTGCTGTTGTTCTGGGAATGATTTGCACTTTTCGCACCAAAGTACGTTCATCTCTAGGAGACAGAACGTGTCTCCTTCCTGAGCGGTATGACGGCTGCGTGGTCCCATGGTGTTTATACTTGCGTACTATTGTTTGTACAGATGAACGTGGTACCTTCAGGCGTTTGGAAATTGCTCCCAAGGATGAACCAGACTTGTGGAGGTCTACAATTATTTTTCTGAGGTCTTGGCTGATTTCTTTTGATTTTCCCATGATGTCAAGCAAAGAGGCACTGAGTTTGAAGGTAGGCCTTGAAATACATCCACAGGTACACCTCCAATTGACTCAAATGATGTCGATTAGCCTATCAGAAGCTTCTAAAGCCATGACATCATTTTCTGGAATATTCCAAGCTGTTTAAAGGCACAGTCAACTTCGTGTATGTAAACTTCTGACCCACTGGAATTGTGATACAGTGAATTAAAGTGAATTGTGATAAAGTGAAATAATCTCTGTAAACAATTGTTGGAAAAATTACTTGTGTCATGCACAAAGTAGATGTCTTAACCGACTTGCCAAAACTATAGTTTGTTTAAAAGAAATTTGTGGAGTGGTTGAAAAAAGGGTTTTAATGACTCCAACCTAAGTATATGTAAACTTCCGACTTCAACTGTATTATTATAATGATGCAGTGTATACTGCCACAGACCTGAAATATGTTGCTCTGATTGAAATTGAAATCAAGATTGTTATCTCTCTGTTATTTTCTGGGATTTATTCCAATGGAGATTATTAAAATACTTCCAATTAATACGACTTCATGTTGATTACAGCAACATGGATTCCTCTAAGTCCTTACAACAGAGGCCAGCTGGCTACCTGACTGATATCCAGTGTAACCGTGGTGACCTCCATCCACACTCATCACAGGGACTGAAGTGAGTCTGACCTTTGAACCCTGACCTCCTGATGCAAGATCAAGCTCATTTCAACTTTTTACACATGTAAAAAAAGATGGACAAATTACGAATGTCAATGTATGAGCCCCATAGACAAACCGTAGTCTCAATCCATTTTTGACAGATACAAAATCTCTGTTTAGCTGTTACCCATTTGTATACCATACTGTAAACACTTCATTCATTTGCATATCCAATTGATCTGCATTAGTTTGTTGGGAAATTCAAACTGTCTTTGTTTCTGACAGGAGAAACTCAGGCACTGAACATCTGAAGGGACTTCAAAATGGCAGCTTCCCGGTTGTTAGGCACCTCCTACCACAAACCCACTACCGGAGGTCTCGCTCCAATACTACACAGGATTCATGGTGTAGTACATGCTCTTACATCTCAGTACATGTTCTCAGTAAAACATTGTTTTGGATAGCCCACTACAGACTATATAAAGATATTGAACTATCCACAGTTTTAAGTGTCAAATGCAACATACAATACTGTAGCCAAATTTACAGTTGGGGTATATAGTGAAGTTGCATGCCATTGCAGCTGCAGTCTACACATATTATATCAAATGTATAGTTTGTTTTTATGTTACAGTGGTGGATACAGCTGTTTCAACGTGGTGAAACCTTACCAGGCTGGATACTACATAATTCATCCAGAATTTGTGTCTGAGTGCCTATGCTGAAAGTTTAACCACATGTTCAATAAACTGTACTGGATTTATCAGAGATCTTCTGCAGTGTTTTGATCTTGACAGCAGATTCACTTAATGCATTATTCATGACTCATTTATAAAGTAAAGTAATATTATCTGAAATTTAAGTTATTAAAATGGAAATAAAGGAAGCATATATCAACACTGTCGGCTTGTAACTTTTATATGAGGATAACTTTGGTGCAGCCTAAAGTCTGATTCCGCTGTGCTGTTCCACCACCAAGTGGCAAACAGAGAGTATTGCATGAGATTACAGACGAGGGTTAGAGATGAGTTCCATCAAACTTGCTCTGTCGTTTCCTTTTAGTTTAAAATATATAAATACTATCAGAGATATTTTCTCATGCAATCTAAGTTGAGTCAGTCTAGACATTTGAAAGTTGGGTTGTTGTGTCTACAAAACATGAAAGATTTTGGATTTGTTCCCTAGTTATTCATTATCATAACAATAAAAACATGTGTACAGTAAGAACTTTACCTGCCATATTGCGGGTTTTATGAAATCCAAAGGTCAGTTGTAGACGGCCTCATCTAGAAGGCGAAAGAGTTACTTCGGAGGTGCAAAACAACTTTTCTCAAACTGCCTTCAAGAATAGGCTTCCGTCTCGCTTCCGCATTGTCTCCGTGCTGCTGTGCTGTTTGTTGCTACTTGGCTACCTGCCAAACTATTCACGTTTTACTTTTAATAAACGTTTAATCAATCTCTGTGTTCAACAAATTTACCAACTTTTTAGTTTTGTCCTCACTCATCTTTTTTCGTTAAACTTTTTTCACCCCCGGACGTTTTATCCCGAGACAGAAGAGTCATTTTCCTGTGCGTTTTAGCTGCCAATTTTACTTTATTTTCCATTTTTCCATCGCAACTTTTTTCCCCTTATTCAACTTTTTTCACTCCGGACGCTTTATCTGGACATGGTTCGTCAACATCTTCAACAGCCGAAGCTAAGTAGTAACATTAACATGATGTCTTCTAATTGCAGTCGCTGTACTCATAATATACAGGGAGAACGATCGCCTTACGGCGAGAATAGCTGTGCTACAAGCCCAGCTTCAGACGCAATCGTTAGGCAAGGGTAATGTCAGTGTAGGAAAGGAAGAAACAGCGTCTGTGCCACCAGTAAGTACAGACAGTAACGTTAGTATAAATCCCCCCGCACAGTCCCCCGCGGCCGGACAACTTTCTCATGGCTTCTGAGGGAAATACTGTTGGAATGCTCAACCGGTGTCGCTCATTCAGCCGGCAGAAACCTTCAACCGGTTTTCCCCCATTATGTAGCGAGTCGAGTCTGAGTCTGAGTCTTCTCTTGTCTCTACTCCTCCCGTTACGGGGTCTGAGACGCCGAAGGCTCCCACCATTAGCTCTGACAAATTGAAAACCCTAGTCATTGGCGACTCCATTACCCGCAGTATTAGACTTAAAACGAATCACCCAGCGATCATACACTGTTTACCAGGGGGCAGGGCTACCGACGTTAAGGCTAATCTAAAGATGGTGCTGGCTAAAGCTAAAACTGGCGAGTGTAGAGAGTATAGAGATATTGTTATCCACGTCGGCACCAACGATGTTAGGATGAAACAGTCAGAGGTCACCAAGTGCAACATAGCTTCAGTGTGTAAATTAGCTAGAAAGATGTGTCGGCATCGAGTAATTGTCTCTGGCCCCCCTCCCAGTTAGGGGAAGTGACGAGCTCTACAGCAGAGTCTCAGCACTCAATCGCTGGTTGAAAACTGTTTTCTGCCCCTCCCAAAAGATAACATTTGTGGATAATTGGCCCTCTTTCTGGGACTCACCCACAAACAGGACCAAGCCTGACCTGCTGAGGAGTGACGGACTCCATCCTAGCTGGAGGGGTGCTCTCCTCTTATCTACCAACATAGATAGGGCTCTAACTCCTCTAGCCCCACAGTGAAATAGGGTGCAGGCCAGGCAGCAGGCTGTTAGCCAACCTGCCAGCTTAGTGGAGTCTGCCAATAGCATAGTCAGTGTAGTCAGCTCAGCCATACCCATTGAGACTGTGTCTGTGCCTCGACCTAGGTTGGGCAAAACTAAACATGGCGGTGTTCACCCTAGCAATCTTATTAGGATAAAGACCTCCTCCATTCCTGCCATTATTGAAAGAGATCGTGATACCTCACATCTCAAAATAGGGTTACTTAATGTTAGATCCCTCACTTCAAAGGCAGTCATAGTCAATGAACTAATCACTGATCATAATCTTGATGTGATTGGCCTGACTGAAACATTGGCTTAAGCCTGATGAATTTGCTGTGTTAAATGAGGCCTCACCTCCTGGTTACACTAGTGACCATATTCCCCGTGCATCCCGCAAGGGCGGAGGTGTTGCTAACATTTACGATAGCAAATTTCAATTTACAAAAAAATGGCGTTTTCATCTTTTGAACTTCTAGTCATGAAATCTATGCAGCCTACTCAATCACTTTTTATAGCTACTGTTTACAGGCCTCCTGGACCATATACAGCGTTCCTCTCTGAGTTTCCTGAATTCCTATCAGACCTTGTAGTCATAGCAGATCATATTCTAATTTTTTGGTGATTTTAATATTCACATGGAGAAGTCCACAGACCCACTCCAAAAGTCTTTCGGAGCCATCATCGACTCAGTGGGTTTTGTCCAACATGTCTCTGGACCTACTCACTGCCACAGTCATACTCTGGACCTAGTTTTGTCCCATGGAATAAATGTTGTAGATCTTAATGTTTTTCCACAAAATCCTGGACTATCGGACCACCATTTTATTACGTTTGCAATCGCAACAAATAATCTGCTCAGACCCCAACCAAGGAGCATCAAAAGTCGTGCTATAAATTCTCAGACAACACAAAAATTCCTTGATGCCCTTCCAGACTCCTTCTGCCTACCCAAGGACGTCAGAGGACAAAAATCAGTTAACCACTTAACTGAGGAACTCAATTTAACCTTGCGCAATACCCTAGAAGCAGTTGCACCCCTAAAAACGAAAAAACATTTGTCATAAGAAACTAGCTCCCTGGTATACAGAAAATACCCGAGCTTTGAAGCAAGCTTCCAGGAAATTGGAACGGAAATGGCGCCACACCAAACTGGAAGTCTTCCGACTAGCTTGGAAAGACAGTACCGTGCAGTACCGAAGAGCCCTCACTGCTGCTCGATCATCCTACTTTTCCAACTTAATCGAGGAAAATAAGAATAATCCAAAATTTCTTTTTGATACTGTTGCAAAGCTAACTAAAAAGCAGCATTCCCCAAGAGAGGATGGCTTTCACTTCAGCAGTAATAAATTCATGAACTTCTTTGAGGAAAAGATCATGACCATTAGAAAGCAAATTACGGACTCCTCTTTGAATCTGCGTATTCCTCCAGGGCTTAGCTGTCCTGGATCTGCACAGCTCTGCGAGGGCCTGGGATCGGAGAGACACTTAAGTGTTTTAGTACTATATCTCTTGACACAATGATGAAAATAATCATGGCCTCTAAACCTTCAAGCTGCATACTGGATCCTATTCCTACTAAACTGCTGAAGGAGCTGCTTCCTGTGCTTGGCCCTCCTATGTTGAACATAATAAACAGCTCTCATCCACCGGATGTGTACCAAACTCACTAAAAGTGGCAGTGATAAAGCCTCTCTTGAAAAAGCCAAACCTTGACCCGGAAAATATAAAAAACTATCGGCCTATATCGAATCTTCCATTCCTCTCAAAAAATTTTAGAAAAAGCTGTTGCGCAGCAACCTCACTGCCTTTCTGAAGACAAACAATGTATACGAAATGCTTCAGTCTGGTTTTAGACCCCATCATAGCACTGAGACTGCACTTGTGAAGGTGGTAAATGACCTTTTAATGGCGTCAGACCGAGGCTCTGCATCTGTCCTCGTGCTACTAGACCTTAGTGCTGCCTTTGACACCATCGATCACCACATTCTTTTGGAGAGACTGGAAACCCAAATTGGTCTACACGGACAAGTTCTGGCCTGGTTTAGATCTTACCTGTCGGAAAGATATCAGTTTGTCTCTGTGAATGGTCTGTCCTCCGACAAATCAACTGTACATTTCGGTGTTCCTCAAGGTTCCGTTTTAGGACCACTATTGTTTTCACTATATATTTTACCTCTTGGGGATGTTATTCGAAAACATAATGTTAACTTTCACTGCTATGCGGATGACACACAGCTGTACATTTCAATGAAACATGGTGAAGCCCCAAAATTGCCCTCGCTAGAAGCCTGTGTTTCAGACATAAGGAAGTGGATGGCTGAAAACTTTTTTACTTTTAAACTCGGACAAAACAGAGATGCTTGTTCTAGGTCCCAAGAAACAAAGAGATCTTCTGTTAAATCTGACAATTCATCTTGATGGTTGTAAAGTCGTCTCAAATAAAACTGTGAAGGACCTCAGGCGTTACTCTTGACCCTGATCTCTCTTTTGACGAACATATCAAGACTGTTTCAAGGACAGCTTTTTTCCATCTACGTAACATTGCAAAAAATCAGAAATTTTTCTGTCCAAAAATGATGCAGAAAAATTAATCCATGCATTTGTTACTTCTAGGTTAGACTACTGCAATGCTCTATTTTCCGGCTACCCGGATAAAGCACTAAATAAACTTCAGTTAGTGCTAAATACGGCTGCTAGAATCCTGACTAGAACCAAGAAATTTGATCATATTACTCCAGTGCTAGCTTCCCTACACTGGCTTCCTGTTAAGGCAAGGGCTGATTTCAAGGTTTTACTGTTAACCTATAAAGCGTTACATGGGCTTGCTCCTACCTATCTTTCCGAGTTGGTCCTGCCGTACATACCAATACGTACGCTACGGTCACAAGACGCAGGCCTCTAATTGTCCCTAGAATTTCTAAGCAAACAGCGGGAGGCAGGGCTTTCTCCTATAGATCTCCATTTTTATGGAACAGTCTGCCTACCCATGTGAGAGACGCAGACTCGGTCTCAACCTTTAAGTCTTTACTGAAGACTTATCTCTTCAGTAGGTCATATGATTGAGTGTAGTCTGGCCCAGGAGTGTGAAGGTGAACGGAAAGGCTCTGGAGCAACGAACAGCCCTTGCTGTCTCTGCCAGGCCGGTTCCCCTCTCCACTGGGGTTCTCTGCCTCTAACCCTGTTGCAGGGGCTGAGTCACTGGCTTGCTGGTGCTCTTTCATGCCGTCCCTGGGAGGGGTGCGTCACTTGAGTGGGTTGAGTTACTGACGTGATCTTCCTGTCTGGGTTGGCGCCCCCCCCTTGGTTTGTGCTGTGGTGGAGACCTCTGTGGGCTATACTCGGCCTTGTCTCAGGATTGTAAGTTGGTGGTTGAGGATATCCCTCTAGTGGTGCGGGGGCTGTGCTTTGGCAGAGTGGGTGGGGGTTATATCCTTCCTGTTTGGCCCTGTCCGGGGGTTTCTTCGGATGGGGCCACAGTGTCTCGGGACCGCTCCTGTCTCAGCCTCCAGTATTTATGCTGCAGTAGTTTATGTGTCGGGGGGCTGGGGTTAGTTGGTTATACCTGGAGTACTTCTCCTGTCTTATCCAGTGTCCTGTGTGAATTTAAGTATGCTCTCTCTAATTCTCTCGTTCTCTCTTTCTCTCTGAGAACCTGAGCCCTAGGACCATACGTCAGGACTACCGGGCATGATGACACCTTGCTGTCCCCAGTCCGCCTGGCCTTGCTGCTATTCCAGTTTCAACTGTTCTGCCTGCGGTTACCGAAACCCCTACCTGTCCCAGACCTGCTGTTTTCAACTCTTAATGATCGGCTATGAAAAGCCAACTGAGAGACCTGAGCCCTAGGACCATACGTCGGGACTACCGGCCGTGGTGACTCCTTGCTGTCCCCAGTCCGCCTGGCCTTGCTGCTATTCCAGTTTCAACTGTTCTGCCTGCGGTTATGGAACCCCTACCTGTCCCAGACCTGCTGTTTTCAACTCTTAATGATCGGCTATGAAAAGCCAACTGAGATTTATTCCTGATTATTATTTGACCATGCTTGTCACTTATGAACATTTTTGAACATCTTGGCATGGTTCTGTTATAATCTTCACCCGGCACAGCCAGAAGAGGACTGGCCACCCCTCATAGCCTGGTTCCTCTCTAGGTTTCTTCCTAGTTTTTCGCCTTTCTAGGGAGTTTTTCCTAGCCACCGTGCTTCTACACCTGCATTACTAGCTGTTTGGGGTTTTAGGCTGGGTTTCTGTACAGCACTTCGAGATATTAGCTGATGTAAGAAGGGCTATATAAAATAAAATTGATTGATTGATTGAATAGAAATGAAGATACTTCAGTGATTTGATGTCCTGATGTTTTCTAGTGTGATTCCAGGCCACAACAAGGTAACGACTCAACTAAGTATGAAAGCATATTAAATGTATTGTCTGATTTTAGTAACAGAGGAAGGAGAGTTATTTGGATAATCGTAACCAGGTTTCCATCCAACTGTTTTATTACATTTACATTTACATCATTTAGCAGACGCTCTTATCCAGAGCGACTTACAAATTGGTGCATTCAACTTATGATAGCAAGTGGGACAACCACTTTTTTTCTTATTCTTTTTATGGGGGGGTAGAAGGATTGCTTTATACTATTCCAGGTATTCCTTAAAGAGGTAGGGTTTCAAGTGTCTCCGGAAGGTGGTGAGTGACTCCGCTGTCCTGGCGTCGTGGGGGAGCTTGTTCCACCATTGGGTTGCCAGAGCAGCAAATAGCTTTGACTGGGCTGAGCGGGAACTGTGCTTCTGTAGAGGTAGGGGAGCTAGCAGGCGAGAGGTGGATGAACGTAGTGCCCTCGTTTGGGTGTAGGATCAGAGCCTGAAGGTAAGGAGGTGCCGTTCCCCTCACAGCTCCGTAGGCAAGCATCATGGTCTTGTAGTAGATGCCGTAGGCAAGCATCATTGTCTTGTAGTAGATGCGAGCCTCAACTGGAAGCCAGTGGAGTGTGCGGAGGAGCGGGGTGACATGAGAGAACTTGGGAAGGTTGAACACCAGACGGGCTGCGGTGTTCTGGATAAGTTGTAGGGGTTTAATGGCACAGGCAGGGAGCCCAGCCAACAGCGAGTTGCAGTAATCCAGACAGGAGATGACAAGTGCCTGGATTAGGACCTGTGCCGCTTTCTGTGTAAGGTAGGGTCGTACTCTGCAAATGTTGTAGAGCATGAACCTGCAGGATCGGGTCACCGCTTTGATGTTAGCAGAGAACGACAGGGTGTTGTCCAGGGTCACGCCATGGCTCTTTGCACTCTGGGAGGAGGACACAATGGAGTTGTCAACCGTGATGGCGAGATCATGGAGCGGGCAGTCCTTCCCAGGGAGGAAGAGCAGCTCCGTCTTGCCGAGGTTCAGCTTGAGGTGGTGATCCGACATCCACACTGATATGTCTGCCAGACATGCAGAGATGCGATTCACCACCTGGTTATCAAAAGGGGGAAAGGAGAAAATTAATTGTGTGTCGTCTGCGTAGCAATGATAGGAGAGACCATGTGAGGATATGACAGAGCCAAGTGACTTGGTGTATAGAGAGAATAGGAGAGGGCCTAGAACTGAGCCCCTGGGGACACCAGTGGTGAGAGCACGTGGTGCGGAGACAGATTCTCGCCACTCCACCTGGTAGGAGCGACCTGTCAGGTAGGACGCAATCCATGAGTGAGCAGCGCCGGAGATGCCCAACTCGGTGAGGGTGGAGAGGAGGATCTGATGGTTCACAGTATCAAAGGCAGCGGATAGCTCTAGAAGGATAAGAGCAGAGGAGAGAGAGTTAGCTTTAGCAGTGCGTAGAGCCTCCGTGACACAGAGAAGAGCAGTCTCAGTTGAATGACCAGTCTTGAAACCTGACTGGTTTGGATCAAGAAGGTCATTCTGAGAGAGATAGCAGGAGAGTTGGCTAGAGATGGCACTCTCAAGAGTTTTGGAGAGAAAAGAAAGAAGGGATACTGGTCTGTAGTTGTTGACATCGGAGGGATTGAGTGTAGGTTTTTTGAGGAGGGGTGCAACTCTCGCTCTCTTGAAGACGGAAGGGACATGGCCAGCGGTCAAGGATGAGTTGATGAGCGAGGTGAGGTAAGGGAGAAGGTCTCCGGAAATGGTTGTTGGGGCAGGTTGTTGGGCGGCCAGTCGCAAGATTTCATCTGGAGAGAGAGGGGAGAAAGAAGTCAAAGCATAGGGTAGGGCAGTGTGATCAGGACCAGCGGTGTCATTTGACTTAATAAATGAGGATCGGATGTCGTCAACCTTCTTTTCAAAATGGTTGACGAAGTCATCCACAGAGAGGGAGGAGGGGGGGGAGGAGGAGGATTCAGCAGGGAGGAGAAGGTGGCAAAGAGCTTCCTAGGGTTAGAGGCAGAGGCTTGACATTTAGAGTTGTAGAAAGTGGCTTTAGCAGCAGAAACAGAGGAAGAGAATGTAGAGAGGAGGGAGTGAAAAGATGACAGGTCCGCAGGGAGTCTAGTTTTACTCCATTTCCGCTCGGCTGCCCGGAGCCCTCTTCTGTGAGCTTGCAATGAGTCGTCAAGCCACGGAGCAGGAGGGGAGGACCGAGCCGGCCGGGAGGAAAGGGGACATAGAGAGTCAAAAGATGCAGAAAGGGAGGAGAGGAGGGTTGAGGAGGCAGAATCAGGAGATTGGAGGGAGAAGGATTTAGCAGAGGGAAGAGATGATAGGATGGAAGAGGAGAGAGTAGCGGGAGAGAGAGAGCGAAGGTTGCGACGGCACATTACCATCTGAGTAGGGGCAGAGTGAGTAGTGTTGGAGGAGAGCGAGAGAGAAAAGGATACAAAGTAGTGGTCGGAGACTTGGAGGGGAGTTGCAGTGAGATTAGTAGAAGAACAGCATCTACATTTACATTTACGTCATTTAGCAGACGCTCTTATCCAGAGCGACTTACATTATTTTTTTCATACCCCCGTGGGAATCGAACCCACAACCCTGGCGTTGCAAACGCCATGCTCTACCAACAGAGCTACATCCCTGCCGGCCATTCCCTCCCCTACCCTAGACGACGCTGGGCCAATTGTGCGCCGCCCCATTGGTCTCCCGGTCACGGCCGGCTACGACAGAGCCTGGATTCTAACCAGGATCTCTAGTGGCACAGCTAGCACTGTATATGCACGGTGAGGAGCTTGATTCTCCGTTACAATAAATGTTGAGGGTCTTATTCTGGTTACATGATTACATGGTTAGATGAGGAAAGAGCAGTAGGAGTAGCAGTGTTTTCTGTGGTAATCCATGCTCTTAGACCACTGCGCCACTAGTAAAGATGAGGTCAAGCGTATTGCCTGCCTTGTGAGTAGGGGGGGACGGGGGGACGGTGAGAGGGTGAGGTCAAAAGAGGAAAGGATTGGAAAGAAGGAGGCAGAGAGAAATGAGTCAAAGGCAGACGTAGGGAGGTTAAAGTCACCCAGATGGCACTATTGTTTGAACAGCGCCGGAAGAAGATGGCTGCCGTTTTACAGCCTTCTAACCAATTGTACTATTATGTGTGTTTTTCCGCGTTATTTGTAATTTATTTTGTACATAATGTTTCTGCCATCGTCTCTTATAACCAAAGAGAGCTTCTGGATATCAGGACAGCGATTACTCACCTCGCGTTGGACGAAGACTTTTCTTCAACGAGGCGTTCGCCGAAGGATATTCTACAGACACCCAACAAGGCCCAGATCCCCGTCATTCGCGTGAGGAAGAGACGGAGATATCGTGGACGCAGATCCGGGTGCCTTGTAAGGGATCCGACGTGACGCAGTAAACTGCCTCTCCCATCAATCCTATTAGCCAACGTTCAAGCTTTTGAGAATAAAATGGACGATTTAAGATTGCGGTTATCCTACCAACGGGACATTAAAAACTGTAATATCTTATGTTTCACGGAGTCGTGGCTGAACGACAACAATGACAACATTCAGCTAGCAGGCTATACGCTACATCGGCAGGACAGAACGTCTAACTCTGGTAAGACAAGGGGCGGCGGTCTGTGTATATTTGTAAACAACAGCTGGTGCACAAAATCAAATACTAAGGAAGTCTCGAGGTTTTGCTCGCCTGAGGTAGAGTATCTTATGATAAGCTGTAGACCACACTATTTACCAAGAGAGTTTTCATCTTTATTTTTCATAGCTGTCTATTTACCACCACAAACCAATGCTGGCATTAAGATTGCACTGAATGAGTTGTACAAGGCCATTAATCAACAGGAAAACGCTCATCCAGATGCAGCGCTCCTAGTAGCCGGGGACTTTAATGCAGGAAACTTAAATCCGTTCTACCTCATTTCTACCAGCATGTTAAATGTGCAACCAGAGGGAAAAAAACTCTAGACCACCTTTACTCCACACACAGAGACGCATACAAAGCTCTCCCTCGCCCTCCATTTGGCAAATCTGACCATAACTCTATCCTCCCTGATTCCTGCTTATAAGCAAAAACTGAAGCAGGAAGCACCAGTGATTCGGCTAATAAAAAAGTGGTCAGATGACGCAGATGCTAAGCTACAGGACTGTTTTGCTAGCACAGACTGGAACATGTTCCGGGATTCTTCAGACAGCATTGAGGAGTACACCACATCAGTCACTGGCTTCATCAATAAGTGCATCGATGATGTTGTCCCCACAGTGACCGTGACGTACATACCCCAACCAGAAGCCATGGATTACAGGAAACATCCGCACTGAGCTAAAGGGTAGAGCTGCCGCTTTCAAGGAACGGGACTCTAACCCCGGGACGCTTATAAGAAATCCCGCTATGACCTCCGACGAACCATCAAACAGGCAAAGAGTCAATACAGGTCTAAGATTGAATCATACTACACTGGCTCTGACGCTCGTCGGATGTGGCAGGGCTTGAAAACTATTACAGACTACAAAGGGAAGCACAGCCGCGAGCTGCCCAGTGACACAAGCCTACCAGACGAGCTAAACCACTTCTATGCTCGCCGAGGCAAGCAACACTGAAGCATGCATGAGAGCACCAGCTGTTCCGGACGACTATGTGATCACGCTCTCCGTAGCCGATGTGAGTAAGACTTTTAAGCAGGTCAACATTCACAAGGCCGCAGGGCCAGACGGATTACCAGGACGTGTACTCCGAGCATGTGCTGACCAACTGGCAAGTGTCTTCACTGACATTTTCAACATGTCCCTGACTGAGTCTGTAATACCAACATGTTTCAAGCAGACCACCATAGTCCCCGTGCCCAAGAACTCTAAGATAACCTGCCTAAATGACTACCGACCCGTAGCACTGACGTCTGTAGCCATGAAGTGCTTTGAAAGACTGGTCATGGCTCACATCAACAGCATAATCCCAGAAACCCTAGACCCACTCCAATTTGCATACCGCCCCAACAGATCCACAGATGATGCAATCTCTATCGCACTCCACACTGCCCTTTCCCACCTGGACAAGAGGAACACCTACGTGAGAATGCTATTCATTGACTACAGCTCAGCATTCAACACCATAGTGCCCTCTAAGCTCATCACTAAGCTAAGGATCCTGGGACTAAAAAAAAAGAGGACTGAGCACGCCCCCATTCTCATCAACGGGGCTGTAGTGGAACAGGTTGAGAGCTTCAAGTTCCTTGGTGTCCACATCACCAACGAACTATCATGGTCCAAACACACCAAGACAGTCGTGAAGAGGGCACGACAAAGCCTATTCCCCCTCAGGAGACTAAAAAGATTTGGCATGGGTCCTCAGATCCTCAAAAATTCTACAGCTGCACCATCGAGAGCATCCTGACTGGTTGCATCACCGCCTGGTATGGCAACTGCTTGGCCTCTGACCGCAAGGCACTACAGAGGGTAGTGCGTACGGCCCAGTACATCACTGGGGGCAAAGCTCCCTGCCATCCAGGACCTCTATACTAGGCGGTGTCAGAGGAAGGCCCTCAAAATTGTCAAAGACTCCAGCCACCCTAGTCATAGACTGTTCTCTCTGCTACCGTACGACGGCAAGCGGTACCGGAGTGCCAAGTCTAGGTCCAAAAAGACTTCTCAACAGCTTCTACCCCCAAGCCATAAGACTCCTGAACAGCTAATCATGGCTACCCGGACTATTTGCACTGCCCCCCACCCCATCCTTTTTACGCTGCTGCTACTCTGTTAAGTATTTATGCATAGTCACTTTAACTCTACCCACATGTACATATTACCTCAACTACCTCAACTAGCGGTGCCCCGCACATTGACTATGCAACGGTACCCCCTGTATATATAGCCTCCCTACTGTCACTTTATTTTACTGTATATATAGCCTCCCTACTGTCACTTTATTTTACTTCTGCTCTTTTTTTCTCAACACTTTTTTGTTGTTGTTTTATTCTTACTTTTTTGTTTAAAATAAATGCACTGTTGGTTAAGGGCTGTAAGTAAGCATTTCACTGTAATGTCTGCACCTGTTGTATTCGGCGCATGTGACCAATACAATTTGATTTGATTTGATTTGAACTGTGAGGGGTGAGCCATCCTCAGGAAAGGAACTTGTCAAGCTCATTGATGAACTCTCCAAGGGAACCTGGAGGGCGATAAATGACAAGGATGTTAAGCTTGAATGGGCTAGTGACTGTGACAGCATGGAATTCAAATGAGGAGATAGACGGATGGGTCAGGGGAAAAAGAGAGAATGTCCACTTTGGAGAGATGAGGATTCCTGTGCCACCGCCGCGCTGACCAGATGCTCTTGGGGTATGCGAGAACACATGGTTAGACGAGGAAAGAGCAGTAGGAGTAGCAGTGTTTTCTGTGGTAATCCATGTTTCCGTCAGCGCCAAGAAGTCGAGGGACTGGAGGGTAGCATAGGCTGAGATGAACTCTGCCTTGTTGGCCGCAGAACGGCAGTTCCAGAGGCTGCCAGAGACCTGGAACTCCATGTGGGTCGTGCGCAAAGGGACCACCAGATTAGTGGCAACAGCCACGTAGTGTGAAGCGTTTGTATGGCCTGTGCAGAGAGGAGAGAACAGGGATAGACAGACACATAGTTGACAGGCTACAGAGAAATTCTACAATAATGCAAAGGAGATCGGAATGAAATGAACTAAACATCTGGGAAAGCGAGAGAGCGGGGCCTCCCTCACTTACGTTTCACTGAAACACTCAAATATAACTCTCCCAACTTCCACTTTAGAAATGATAATTGTTGTAAACTACAGCGGTTCAATGTTTCTAGGAATAGACTCTAACTTAGTTTATTCAGCTAGCTAACTTGGTACACCGAATCATATGACGCCAAAGCCAACTAGCATGCCAGCCTCCAATAACATGGTTTGGCACCAATACTCAGTTACAACAAACCACCAGTGTGTTAACACGCCAAGCAGATCATTCGTGTCCGTGTCTAACGTTGTGTAAAGTTTTGGGGTAGTTTTGACAGTTTGAGTGAGTACGTCATCAACTTATTCAGCCAGTTAGTTAGCTAGAATAGTTAGCATACTAGCTAGCCATTGCTCTCTTCCAACAAACTAATCCCTCCTCCCACGGCATGAACACACAGAGAGCCAAGCTAACGTTAGCCAGTCACCCATGTCCCGAATTCCTTGAACGACTCTGGTTACCAGTATGTAAAAACAAAACAAAAATAATGTAGGTTATAGCTTACCCTTAGTAGCTACTGTTAGCCAGTTAAGTGCAAAGCTAGCCACTGAATCGATTCAGCCAGTTCGCGTCTGTCCCAACGGAGAGAAAGCGCATGAATTAACTGACGCATGAAAAAAGTCACGACCGGGTTGATGGAAACAGGAAATGTAGGTACAATTTCATAATTGTCGATAGACAATTTGTTTGTTCAACATGGTGTGATCTTTTTTGTCGGTAAAATTCATAATGTGAGAAATGGCGGTGGAAACGCCTTTATGTGCAAATATTGATATAATAACCATCATATCAAAGTAAACTTGGAGTTATGCGATGATATGTTGTGTGGTCCTCCGACTATGACCCGGGAAAGCATGCAGTTTATAGGCTACAGATGAAATAAATTGTGATGAACTTCACAGGGTGGTAAAAGTGCACGGTGAGGAGCTTGATTCTCCGTTCCAATAAATGTTGAGGGTCTTATTCTGGTTACATGATTATCGATGCTTGGCTGCTGTTTGACAATAAAAATAATCTTGTTCTTATCTATAATAATCTCATCATGTAGACTAGCCTAGCTGCACTGTATATGCTAGCTGTTGAGCTTAGAGCACACGTGCCAAGACTAGAGTGTGCACATTTGCTATATAATGCAACAGTTTTTGTGACAAAACCATCGGTAGAGTTGAAAATGCGATGGAAACCCATTTAACTTCTGTGCACTACAGCCTTTTATCCGCAACAAGTCAGTTTGATGGAAACACATCTCTGGCGGGAAAATGAGCATATTGTTTTTATGCAAATTTTAGAATATTTGAATAGTCTCAATGCGTCTCAACTCATGTTCATTAATGACCTCTCCACTTCCACCCTCTGTGATAGAGCTCTGTGTAGATCTTATTGAGAAGTGTTGGGTTTCCTTGTTTAGCTATTCTTTCAAATACATGTTCAAACTTCTTCAGATGAGATTTCAGTTTATGTTGGCTCCTCATGGAAAGGTAATCTACAGAACCAACCAATGCAGAGGACATGCATGTTAATAGAGCTTTGATTTACTATATTAAGGACGTCAAGCTGAAATTGTGATCAGAAGTCTGCACAAAACATTTTTCGTATTCGTATCAATAATTTGCCTCCAATACACTAAATTATACTTTGTTTCTGATTACAAGCAGCTAACCTAACCAATGGGCTTTTAAAGGAACCAACTTTGTTTTGTCTATACAGTGGCAAGAAAAAGTATGTGAACCCTTCGGAATTTCTGCATAAATTGGTCATAAAATTTGATCTGATCTTCATCTAAGTCACAACAACAGACAAACACGGTCTGCTTAAACTAATAACACACAAACAATTATACGTTTTCATGTCTTTATTGAACACACCATGTAGACATTCACAGTGCAGGGTGGAAAAAGTATGTGAACCCTTGGATTTAATAACTGGTTGACCCTCCTTTGGCAGCAATAACCTCAACCAAACATTTTCTGTAGTTCAGACCTGCACAACGTTCAGGAGGAATTTTGGGCCATTCCTTTTTACAAAACTGTTTCAGTTCAGCAATATTCTTGGGATGTCTGGTGTGAACCACTCTCTTGAGGTCATGCCACAGCATCTCAATCGGGTTGAGGTCAGGACTCTGACTGGGCCACCCCAGAAGGCGTATCTTCTTCTGTTGAAGCCATTCTGTTGTTGATTTACTTCTGTGTTTTGGGTCGTTGTTCTGTTGCATCACCCAACTTCTGTTGAGCTTCAATTGGCAGACAGATAGCCTTACATTCTCCTGCAAAATGTCTTGATAAACTTGGGAATTCATTTTTCCGTCGATGACAGCAAGCTCTCCTGGCCCTGAGGCAGCAAAGCAGCCCCAAAGATCATAAACATGGATAATATAGAGCTGGCTGGCTTCTCCGTGTATCGGCAGGACAGAGCAGCTACGTCTGGTAAGAAGAGGGGCGGGGGTGTGTGTCTATTTGTCAATAACTGCTTGTGCGCTATGTCTAATATTAAAGTAGTCTTGAGGTATTGTTCGCAAGAGGTAGAAGACCTCATGATAAGCTGTATACCACACTATCTACCAAGAGAGTTCTCATCTATATTATTCGTGGCGGTCTATTTACCACCACAAACCGATGCTGGCACTAAGACCACACTCCACGAGCTGTATAAGGCCATAAACAAACAAGAAAATGCTCCTCCAGAAGCGGCACTCCTAGTGGCCGGGGACTTTAATGCAGGAAAACTGAAATCCGTTTTACCTAATTTCTACCAGCATGTCACATGTGCAACCAGAGGAAAAAAAACTCTAGACCACCTTTACTCCACACACAGCGACGCATACAAAGCTCTCCCTCGCCCTCAATTTGGCAAATCTGACCATAATTCTATCCTCCTGATTCCTGCTTACAAGCAAAAATGAAAGCAGGAAGTACCAGTGACTCGCTCAATACGGAAGTGGTCAGATGACGCGGATGCTACGCTACAGGACTGTTTTGCTAGCACAGACTGGAATATGTTCTGGGATTCATCCAATGGCATTGAGGAGTATACCACCTCAGTCACCGGCGTCATCAATAAGTGCATCGACGACGTCGTCCCCACAGTGACCGTACGTACATTTCCCAACCAGAAGCCATGGATTACAGGCAACATCCGCATCGAGCTAAAGGCTAGAGCTGCTG
The DNA here is from genome assembly GCF_020615455.1 of Coregonus clupeaformis. Lineage (NCBI taxonomy): Eukaryota > Metazoa > Chordata > Actinopteri > Salmoniformes > Salmonidae > Coregonus > Coregonus clupeaformis. The sequence goes on along the minus strand of NC_059201.1, from coordinate 38,599,570 downwards.
CTTTCAAGGAGCCATGAAGTGCTTTGAAAGGCTGGTCATGGCTCACATCAACACCATCATGCCGGAAACCCTAGACCCACTCCAATTCGCATACCGCCTGATCACCGACAACGATGAGACAGCCTATAGGGAGGAGGTCAGAGACCTGGCAGTGTTGTGCCAGGACAACAACCTCTACCTCAATGTGAGCAAGACAAAGGAGCTGATCGTGGACTATAGGAAAAGGAGGGCCGAACAGGCCCCATTAACATCGATAGGGCTGAAGTGGAGCGGGTCGAGAGTTTCAAGTTCCTTGGTGTCCACATCACCAACAAACTATCATGGTCCAAGACAGTTGTGAAGAGGGCATGACAACACCTTTTCCCCATCAGGAGACTGAAAAGATTTGGCATTGGTCCCCAGATCATCAAAAAGTTCTACATCTGCACCATCGAGAGCATCCTGACTGGTTGCATCACCGCCTGGTATGGCAACTGTTCGGCATCTGACCGTAAGGCGCTACAGATGGTAGTGCGTACGGCCCAGTACATCACTGGGGCCATGCTTCCTGACATCCAGGACCAATATACTAGGCGGTGTCAGAGGAAGGCCCTAAAAATTGTCAAAGACTCCAGCCACCCAAGTCATAGACTGTTCTCTCTGCTACCGCACGGCAAGTCTGGAACCAAAATGCTCCTTAACAGCTTCTACCCCAAAGCCATAAGACAGCCGAACAGTTAATCAAATGACTTGATTTGCACTGACCCCCTTATTTTATTTGTATTTATTATAATTTTTTGCACAGACTCTCTTGCACAGGCTTGATGTACACTCACTGGACTCTAACCACACAGTCACACATACTACACTGACACTCCAACACACACACACATACACACATGGACACACACACAAAACACACACACACACATGCATATTGATGTTAGACCTCCACAAGTCTGGTTCATCCTTGGGAGCAATTTCCAAATGCCTGAAGGTACCACGTTCATCTGTACAAACAATAGTACGCAGGAATAAACACCATGGGACCACGCAGCCGTCGTACCGCTCAGGAAGGAGATGCGTTCTGTCTCCTAGAGATGAATGTACTTTGGTGCGAAAAGTGCAAATCAATCCCAGAACAACAGCAAAGGACCTTGTGAAGATGCTGGAGGAAACAGTTACAAAAGTATCTATATCCACAGTAAAATGAGTCCTATATCGACATAACCTGAAAGGCCGCTCAGCAAGGAAGACGCCACTGCTCCAAAACCGCCATAAAAAAAGCCAGACTACGGTTTACAACTGCACATGGGGACAAAGATCGTACTTTTTGGAGAAATGTCCTATGGTCTGATGAAACAAAAATAGAACTGTTTGGCCATAATGACCATCGTTATGTTTGGAGGAAGAATGGGGGGGGTTGCAAGCCGAAGAACACCATCCCAACCGTGAAGCACGGGGGTGGCAGCATCATGCTGTGGGGGTGCTTTGCTGCAGGAGGGACTGGTGCACTTCACAAAATAGATGGCATCATGAGGAAGGAAAATTATGTGGATATATTGAAGCAACATCTCAAGACATCAGTCAGGAAGTTAAAGCTTGGTCGCAAATGGGTCTTCCAAATGGACAATGACCCCAAGCATACTTCCAAAGTTGTGGCAAAATGGCTTAAGGACAACAAAGTCAAGGTATTGGAGTGGCCATCATAAAGCCCTGACCTCAATCCTATAGAACATTTGAGGGCAGAACTGAAAAAGCATGTGCGAGCAAGGAGGCCTACAAACCTGACTCCGTTACACCAGCTCTGTCAGGAGGAATGGGCCAAAATTCACCCAACTTATTGTGGGAAGCTTGTGGAAGGCTACCCGAAACATTTGACCCAAGTTAAACAATTTAAAGGCAATTCTACCAAATACTAATTGAGTGTATGTAAACTTCTGACCCACTGGGAATGTGATGAAAGAAATGAAAGCTGAAATAAATCATTCTCTCTACTATTATTCTGACATTTCACATTCTTAAAATAAAGTGGTGATCCTAACTGACCTAAGACAGGGAATTTTTTACTAGGATTAAATGTTAGGAATTGTGACAAACTGAGTTTAAATGAATTTGGCTAAGGTGTATGTAAACTTCCAACTTCAACTGTACATACATACATACATGTACATAGATTCACATTCCTTCACACTTCACCTGCGCTGCTGCTACTCTCTGTTTGTTATCTATGCATAGTCACTTTATCCCTACTCACATGTACATATTACCTCAATTACCTCGACTAACCCGTACCGCTGCACATTGACTCTGTACCGGTACCCCTTTTGTATATAGCGGCGTTATTGTTATTTTATTGTGTTACTATTTTTCCTTTCGTTTATTTAGCACATTTTTCTTGCTTACTTTTTAAAAACTCGTCATTGTTGGTTAAGGGCTCGTAAGTAAGCATTTCACGGTAATGTCTACACCTGTTGAATTCGGCGCATGTGACAAATACATGTTTTTTTTTATTTGACCTCTCACACCTGAGAGTGCTGGACCTGAGTGACAATTACCTGCAGAATTCAGGAGTGAAGCTGCTCTCTACTGGACGGAAGTATCCACACTGTATCTACACTGTAGACTGGAGACACTTAGTGTGTATTTCTAAAATGTTCTATTGTCATGGTAAAATAATAATATCTTACCACACCGTTTCTGTCATGTATTTAGGTTGAATAGATGTAATCTCACCTGCAACTGCTGTGAAGTGTTGGTCTCAGTTCTGAGGTCAAAACCCTCCCACCTTAGAGTGTTGGCCCTGAGTGACAATGACCTGCAGGATTCAGGGGTGAAACTGAAGACAATGTGGTCAGTATTACTGTACTTACAAATTATAGTTCATCATGTGTTTATAGAGGCCAATACCATTTGGTTTCATGAGAACTGAGCTTTCTGTACCCAATGACGTAAATAATGATTTAAAAAGCTAAACACTACAATAGTCTATATCTTGCCATAGTTGTTATAGGAAAAGTGTAGAATTTTGTCAAATTTTAATTGAGATGGTTTAGGTGACACAAATGACAAGATGGCAAGTTTCTATCAGCAAACACACTCCCCCGTCACCCCCAGATTGTAGCAGTCTGTTTGTGAAATCATTTTGTTGTGTAATATGGAAATGTTACATATAGAGGAAGGAGGACCATCCTCCTCAGTGGATTTCATAAAATATATTTTTGTAAACATTTTAAAAGTTATCATTTTTAGATAAAACTATACTAAATATAATCACGTCACCAAATAATTGATTAAAACACACTATTTTGCAATGAAGGTCTACAGTAGAATATACAACACTCTGTAGAGTAGCTCCATGGTGTAGTCGGAGGACAGCTAGCTTCTGTCCTCCTCTGGGTACATTGACTTCAATACAAAACCTAGGAGGCTCATGGTTCTCACCCCATTCCACAGACTTCCACAGTAATTATGACAACTTCCGGAGGATGTCCTCCAACCTGTCAGAGCTCTTGCAGCATGAACTGACAAGCAAGATAGAGATTTCATTAATTTCATCATAAAATTATTCAAGCTCTGTCAAATTGGTTGTTGATCATTGCTAGACAACTTTTTTCAGGTCTTGCCATAGAATTTCTGTCAAAACTGTAACTCGGCCACACAGGAACATTCATTCTTCTTGGTAAGCAACTCCAGAGTAGATTTGGCCTTGCATTTTAGGTTATTATCCTTCTGAAAGGTGAATTAATCTCCCAGTGTCTGGTGGAAAGCAGACTGAACCAGGTTTTCCTCCAGGATTTTGACTGTGCTTAGCTCCATTCCATTTATTTTTTATCCAGAAAAACTCCCCAGTCCTTAACGATTACAAGTATACCCATAACATGATGCAGCCACCACTATGCTTGAAAATATGGAGAGTGGTACTCAGTAATGTGTTGTACAGTGGCTTGCAAAAGTATTCACCCCCCTTGGCATTTTTCCTATTTTGTTGCCTTACAACCTGGAATTAAAATGAATTTTTTAGGGGTTTGTATCATTTGATTTACACAACATGCCTATCACTTTGAAGATGCAAAATATTTTTTCTTCTAAAACAAAGAAGAAATAAGACAAAAAAACAGAAAACTTGAGTGTGCATAACTATTCACCCCCCTTTTACAGCAATTACAGCTACAAGTCTCTTGGGGTATGTCTCTATAAGCTTGGCACATCTAGCCACTGGGATATTTGCCCATTCTTCAAGGCAAAACTGATCCAGCTCCTTCAAGTTGGATGGGTTCCGCTGGTGTACAGCAATCTTTAAGTCATACCACAGATTCTCAATTGGATTGAGGTCTGGGCTTTGACTAGGCCATTCCAATACATTTAAATGTTTCCCCTTAAACCACTCAAGTATTGCTTTAGCATTATGCTTAGGGTCATTGTCCTGCTGGAAGGTGAACCTCCGTCCCAGTCTCAAATCCCTGTATTTAGCGCCATCCATCATTCCTTAAATTCTGACCAGTTTCCCAGTCCCTGCCGATGAAAACATCTCCACATCATGATGCCACCACCATGCTTCACTGTGGGGATGGTGTTCTCGGGGTGATGAGAAGTGTTGGGTTTGCGCCAGACATAGCGTTTTCCTTGATGACCAGAGTACCTTCTTCCATATATTTGGGAGTCTCCCACATGCCTTTTGGTGAACACCAAACGTGTTTGCTTATTTTTTCCCATGATGGGCGGCCCTCTCTTGGCAGGTTTGTTGTGGTGCCATATTCTTTCAATTTTTTTATAATGGATTTAATGGTGCTCCGTGGGATGTTCAACGTTTCTGATATTGTTTTATAACCCAACCCTGATCTGTACTTCTCCACAACTTTGTCCCTGAGCTGTTTGGAGAGCTCCTTGGTCTTCATGGTGCCGCTTGCTTGGTGGTGCCCCTTGCTTAGTGGTGTTGCAGACTCTGGGGCCTTTCAGAACAGGTGTATATATACTGAGATCATGTGACAGATCATGTGACACTTAGATTGCATTACATTTACATTTACATCATTTAGCAGACGCTCTTATTCAGAGCGACTTACAAATTGGACACAGGTGGACTTTATTTAACTAATTATGTGACTTCTGAAGGTAATTGGTTGCACCAGATCTTATTTAGGGGCTTCATAGCAAAGGGGGTGAATACATATGCACGCACCACTTTTTTTCATTTCACTTCACCAATTTGGACTATTTTGTGTATGTCCATTACATGAAATCTAAATACAAGTCCATTTAAATTACAGGTTGTAATGCAACCAAATAGGAAAAACGCCAAGGGGGATGAATACTTTTGCAAGGCACTGTATTGGATTTTCCACAAACATATCATTTTCTATTCAGAACAAAATGTAAATTGCTTTGCAGTATGACTTTAGTACCTTGTTGCAAACAGGATGCATGTTTTGGAATATTTTTATTATGTACAGGCTTCCTTCTTTTCACTCTGTCAATTAGGTTAGTATTGTGGAGTAACTACAATGTTGTTGATCCATCCTCAGTTTTCTCGTATTACAGCCATTAAACTCTGTAACTGTTTTAAAGTCACCATTTGCCACATGGCGAAATTCCTGAGCGGTTTCCTTCCTCTCCGGCAACTGAGTTAGGAAAGACGCCTCTATCTTTGTAGTGACTTGGTGTATTGATACACCATCCAAAGTGTAATTCATAAAAGCAGACACTGAATATCCCTTTGAGCATCAAATGGATATTCAGTGTCAGCTTTTTTTTTTTACCCATCTACCAATATGTGCTCTTCTTTACGAGTCATTGGAAAACCTCTCTGGTCTTTGTGGTTGAATTTGTGTTTGAAATTCAATGCTCTACTGAGGGACCTTACAGAGAATTGTATGTGTGGGGTACAGAGATGAGGTAGTCATTCAAAAAATCATGTTAAACACTATTATTGTCCATGTAACTTATTATGTGACTTGTTAAGCACATTTTTACTCCTAAACCTATTTAGGCTTGCAATAACAAATGGGTTTAGTACTTATTGACTCAAGACATTTCAGCTTTTCACTTGTAATTAATTTGTAAAATCTTTGAAAAACATCAATCCACTTTGACATTATGGGGTATTGTGTGTAGTGACATCCCAATTTAATCCATTTTAAATTCAGGCTGTTACACAACAAAATGTGGAAAAAGGTCAAGGGGTATGAATACTTTCTGAAGGCACTGTATATCTTGTGAAACATTCAGGTTTCATGTCAGCACTTTTTTGTTTATTTCACGCAGACATTTGCACAAGCCTAGCTGATAGCAAATTATACAACTAGTATGACTTTTTTAAATAACCTTTGGTATCACATGTAGGCCTAATTGTATGCTAATAATTGTGCTATTTGTGCTATGTTGTGTCTGGCAGCCACAGCCTGTGGATGTAAAATACACTGCTTACCCTTCAAGATTGGTTAGCGTTGCCGTTGAGGTAAAAATCTATAGCATGGCTGGTTGAACACAGAATTAGACCATTAGATTGCTAATTAACTACAAGCATCCTTCATTATCGACCCCACAGCAGCCAAGGCAGGCTATGAAGGCCCAAAGCAGTTAGGAATAAAAGTCAGCACACAAGAGGTTTCAGAGAGAGGCAGGGAACAGAACTCCCTGGGCCTGGTGCATCTTCAATTGAATTTCTCTCCTGATTTGCCCTGATAACTAACATCAGCCATGTAATTACCCAGAACCACCCTGCTTTGTATTGGTCTAGCTCAGAAGACCCCTTGGAAGTTTCTAGTGTAAGTGAGTGTGTATAGGTGTGTGTGTCTGTTTGAAGCTTCTGTGTGTTTACAGATGAGTCAGCGCATTGCCAAGCTCTCAGTCTCTCCTGGTTTGATAATTCCTACCACCCACTCCCATGGCTGGGAGTGGAGTTGTTTTTTTGGTTATACATTTCCCTTAAGTTGCACTAATGTGGGCAAAGGTTCCATGATTTACATTTACATTTACGTCATTTTAGCTGACGCTCTTTTCCAGAAGCGACTTACAGTTAGTGCATACATTATTATTTTCATACTGGCCCCGGGTGAAACGAACCCACAACCCTGGCGGTGCAAACGCCATGCTCTTATCAACTGAGCTACCTCCCTGCCTGCCATTCCCTCCCCCTACCCTGGACGACGCTAGACCAATTGTGCGCCGCCCCATTGGTCTCCCCGGTTGCGCCCGGCTACAGCAGAGCCTGGATGATGGCCATTATATTGACTTAACGGGACACAGTGTTTTGTATGTGTGCCTCTCCTTGGCTTTGTTGAATTTTGAGTAGGCCTGAATTCGTACTGCAGCTCTATTGCAAAATCTACCTCAAATCAAATCAAATTGTATTCGCACATGTGCCGAATACAACAGGTGTAGACCCCACCGTGAAATGCTTACTTATAAGCCCTTTACCAACAATGTTGTTTCAAGAAAAAGAAGAGTTTAGAAAATATTTACTAATTAAACTAAAGTTTAAAAAAAGTAACACAATAAATTAACAATAACGAGGCTACAGTGGGGAAAAAAGTATTTAGTCAGCCACCAATTGTGCAAGTTCTCCCACTTAAAAAGATGAGAGAGGCCTGTAATTTTCATCATAGGTACATGTCAACTATGACAGACAAATTGAGGAAAAAAAATCCAGAAAATCACATTGTAGGATTTTTAATGAATTTATTTGCAAATTATGGTGGAAAATAAGTATTGCTCGGGCAGGCTTCGGCGTTCGTCGTCCCCGGAGTACTAGCTGCCACCGATCTATGTTTCGGTGTTTGTCTAGTTTGTCCTGATTGTTTTCACCTGTTTCCCATTAT